>NW_003852402.1:30426259-30443042 GCF_000181295.1 Otolemur garnettii | reverse complement strand
ATCTTACAAGGGTACAAGTGAATCTTTCTAAGAGTAGAATATGAACATCTTAACACAATAACTAAGAAAATGACATGAAGGCTATGTTAACCACTTTGATGAAAATATTTCAAATTGTATGTGAAAACACCACACTCTACCCTAGAATTGCATTAATGTTCATAGTTATCATTTAATAAAAAAAAAAAAAAGAAAGCTGTGCTCAGAAGGTGCTATCACCCTCAGAGCCATAGCCAATAAACTTATTTTATTTATAATAATTAAAAAAAAAGAACTGTCTAAAAGATTCGTCTTTCTTATTTCATGATTTTCCTTTGGGGTGGAAATTAAAGAAACATTGAGAAGACATGGGATACTTTAGTTCCTTGAGTGTGTAGATCATGAAAGCCACCTAATGATTTTCCTTCCCCAAAAACACTGAGAATATGAACTTGAAGTAGAGGCAATGATCGTATCTACACAAACCAAACACTCCTCAAGCCCTCGTATCCTCAGAGTATGCTCCTACTATCCTTAGATCCTATTGAGTAAAGAAAAAAGTTTATTTTAAAAAGCTGCAAGACTGAAATTAAACCAACAGAAAATCAAAGACTCTCAAAGTTAAGCAGAAACTTCAGCCTTGTTGAACCTCTCCACTTGGGGATCTGAAAAGATATTTTAACTCAACATGCCCCAAACTGGACCCAACATGACCCAGTCAGTCTGTCTGTATAGAGCTGTTGTCTTTGTTGCTGATGATGGAGCTTGAGGACATTAGAGCTAGCTGACCCTCTCTACTCTGGTTTTTACGTTCTGAATGGCAGCAGCCCCATCTCTTCATTCTGCTATTAGCTTCTCTTGTGCAGGAAGAAGTCATCATGGTCTAGGTGTGGTAAGAAACAGAACTGGGTTCCAGTCCATTTATAGGTTCCAACTCATGTCCAAGTTGCCCTTCCTCTCCCCACTTTATACCATATTTCCCACCAGCTAGCTCTGATGTCCTCAATGGTCAATTGCCATTTACCTTCCTCCCTCTCCTCACAATCAGCTTTACATCCTGACAAGTCACTCCCCGGAAATCCCTTTATGTAGACAGTACACCACCACCTAGGTCCAGGCATGCAACCTCCGTCGCCTGGATGCTTGAAATGATTTCTTGACCTTGCTATCACCCGTCACCTGGATATTTGAAATAATTTCCCTTCCTCTGTTCTCACTTCCTTCTTCCTCATTGACTCCTAGTTTCTTAAATTTCTCTCGGGGGACTCCTGAGCTCATAATTGTCCTGTTGCACCTCATCCTATACAGGACGAAGACCACACACCTTAGCCTGGAGTAGAATGTCAGTACCTAGCTTGCTTGGATTTTTAGCAGACACCTTATCTTTTGCTGGTTGGGCACAAGCGCCCTGCATTTGGCCATTCTGAACTCTTGAGAGTCTATCTCAAATGTGACTTGAACAGCTCCACAACTGTGCATCTACTTGTCCTTACCTACTAAATAAGCTCCCCAACTATTTGCCAATAAAGTTCTCCTTGCTCTGGAAAGACTCCCTTCAGATGTCCCTTCCTGCTATGCTCCAGAGAGGCACTCTTTCCCCTGCCTGTACAGCATCAGGTACACCTTATAGCTTTACTTTCCTGTCTCCCTCATTAAGTCATAAGTCCCTCAAAGGCTTCTTGTCCATCACAAGGCATGGCATGTGGTTAAACATTCACTAATCACTTTCTGGATGAATAAATGAATCTAACCTAAATTTTTCCCTGGTCAATTTAGGTCATTTAGCTCCAGAGAGGTTAAGCAACTTGTCCAAGGCCACATGGCTGGATAATAAAGAGCCAATAAGGCAGAACCCCTGGCCTCCAGACGACTCCATTCTCGACTTCCTTTCTGCATCCAGCTGCTTTCCTACTTGACACAATCATTTCCCACAGCAATGCCTTTCCCTGAGTTTTCTATCTTCATTACTGAACTTTGGTTTGCTCTCCTGTTTTGTTTTTATTTTTTTTGATACCTTGGTCTTCCCTTGAGAAACTACCTCTCATGTTATCTGTGATGCCCATAATTAAAACAGAGCTGGTTCCATACCCTGACTCCAGGATAAGACAAGACCCAGCGCTGCCCAATCAGAGTGGCAATTTTGCCTTGGATGAATCCAAGACATTAAGCCCAGGTCTTGAGAAGGAAAAGCTCTCTTTCCAGGGGTCTATGAAGATGAACTGAGAAGAGAAGGCCTTTGAGAAAAAAAGTCAAAAGAGAGAAACACAGAGCTGAGAGATTTTGGAGGACATTGTTTGAACATCTCCAGTGTAGTAGACCAGTCATTCCATATAGGGCGGCTGTGTGATGCATTCACTTGCTGAGTTACACTCCATCTTCCAGAATCCTCTTCACTGGCAGGTCTGATTAGAGTGGAACACAAGATAAATTTGGCAGGGGATTCATAAAGTGGACATGAAGGCAGCCATCTTGTTTCTACACACAGAAGGGCCCGGCAAGGGCACCAGGTCCTTTGTGGTGCACACACATGTCGGTTATCCATTGGTTTGTTTTTGTTGTTGTGGGGCAGCAGCCGGGTTTACATCTACTCTGCCTTCCCTCAGATCCTTTGACAGTTTTATCAACTCCTGGGCCAAGAATATGTTTAGCTTCTCTTGTGCAGGAAGAAGTCATCATGGTCTAGGTGTGGTAAGAAACAGAATTGGGTTCCAGTCCATTTATAGGTTCCAACTCATGTTCACAGTACCAAGTTGCTCTTCCTCTCTCCACTTTATACCATATTTCCCACCAGCTAGCTCTAATGTCCTCAAGCTCCATCATCAGCAACAAAGACAACAGCTCTATACAGACAGGCTGACTGGTATTCACGATTGCATAGGTCAAATTCATGTAATAAACCCCTTCATGTGTGTGTCTACCTGTGCTTTTGATTGATTGAGCCTTCCTCTGATTAGACCCTCCTGGATACACAGGACTACTATCCCTGGACTACCCCATTATACAAATTAATGCTCAGGTCAGTATGAATTTGGTTTCTGTCCTAATATGTAGAACTGCCATATCTGGACTAAACAATTTGATGCCTGGAGGCCAGGATCTGTGGCTGACTTATCCTTCAATCCTCAACATGTAGCAGAATGCCAGGTCCGTAGCAGGCGCTTGACAGATACATGTGGAATGAACCGACAACAAATGGCTACTGAATAAAAATGTGATCCAGGGGACTCAGTTAAAGCCTCACACAGTGGGAATCCCATGGGAGTTGGAAAGCAAGCTGAGAGGGAACCCCAGCCATCTAAAGAAGGCTGTGAGGATGGTGGGCCTGAGAGCAGCTGAGCCTTGCACCTGGCAGCATGGGGCAAGGGGCAGCACATGGCTGTCGTCTCATGTTCCCCAGGAGCACAGCAGGTGCCCGGGGCCAGCCAGCCCTCGCACGGAAGCGAGTGTCCTTTCACTATGGACAGGGATTCACTAGATGTGCATAACAGAAGTGGCCCAGGAAGGCATTTTTTTCAATAGAAAATCAGAAAGTATATCAGGTTCCTAGCAAAAGAAGCTTCCAAGAAAGGTGATTTCACAGTAGGAAACCTCATAAATCATCAAAAGAATTTATATCTGAGGCAAAACATAAATGCTAAGCATTCTTTATGCTTGTCGGAATACTTTAACAAATCCCAAAGAAGTAAATGGGTCAGGGGAACCACAAAAAGAGACATTTCTGAACAGAAATTTTCTGAATGGTTTGATGGATATTCAGTGTAATCAAGCAATTAACCAGTTTATTTCCAAGTACAAGACTTCACAGAGAAAACATGAAACAGACACATAGAATATTGAATCAGAATGATGGGGGATGACAGGCTGATCGTGGTCCCCAAAGATATCCAAGATCTAACCTTAGATCCTGCAGATATGACTATATGTAGAAAACGCATATTTGAAGATGTAATTAAATTCAGGATCTTGAGATGGGGAGAGCATCCCAGATTATCCTTAATGCAATCACAATTGTCCTCATAAGAGGGAGGCAGGGGAAGACTTGAATATAGCAGAGAGAGTGATAAGAAGAGGTAGAGAGAGATTTGGAGACTCTAGTCTTGAGGAAGTGAGGGGCTGTGACCAAGGAATGCTGCTCTGTGAGGTGAAAAGGTAAGGAAAGGGATTCCTCCCAGAGCCTCTGCTGGCAGTGAGCTGGGTAGAAGAGGGTGGGCCTGCCAACACCTTGGTTGCAGCCTATCGAAACTCATTTTGGACAGATAACCTCCAGAACTGCAGGACAATCAAATGCACTATTTTAAGCTACCATGTTTACAGTAGATTGCTGAAGCAGCCATAGGAACGTAACACAGGGACCAAGCCACAGAGGGCTGCAGTTGAGCAGACAGAGTGAGCAGGGAGCAGAGCCGCACACAGCCGGTCAGCAGCCAGATGTGGCAGAGACCAAAGGATGTGCAGGGAAGGGGCAGAACAGGCCCCGCACCCCAGAGAGCACCTTCTCAGTTACAGGATAATCTGTAGCCCCCTAAAACATCTCCTTTATCTACATCAAGTGTCAGAAGAATCTTTCCCAGATCCTCTGCCATTGCCCTCCTAAACTTTTTCTGGTGACCTTGGTGTCTGTCCCACTGACTCACATCCTGCCTTTCTCTCCCTGCTCAGCTCCTTCTAATTGATGTTTCATGAGAAGGGTTTTTTCCCCGGTTCTATTTTGGGATACAGCCTTTAGGTTTTCTCTTGGTCCCATGCCCCACAACCCCTGACCCAAGCAGCCCCATTTCCATATCCAATCCTGGTTCATGAATCCCAGCTGGAATCACTGGCCCACATCACCTTCCTTCCCAATAAGGAAAGTGTAGGAGAACAGGAAAAACTGAGTCTGGAGCCACAGGGAGACTGGATTTTGGATCCCAGCTCCACCTGTTACCTCAGCTTCCTCAATTGTCTCATCTGTCAATTGGAGTCTTCATAAGGTTTCTGTGAAGATTAAAGATAATGTGTGGAATTTAGTATAGTGTTCTGCACATGTTAGATATGCAATAAAAATCTGTTGTTATAATCACAAATCAAGGCAGTGGCTCTTTTTATGCTTTGGGATGATATTATCTGTCCTGTGACTGGTCATAGCCCCTCCCCTCAATCTATTTTATCCAGAGTTGTCTCCACTTGGGCACCCAGTGTATATACAACTCTTTTCCTTAGTAAGGAAGAGCCTAAACTATATATCGATGAGTCATAGCAGATGTAAAATTATAATTTAGGTCTCCTGTCTGACCATCTGGGTACACTACCAGAATGGGATGTAAGTCAGACATTCTGGATTCAAATCCCAGATCTATTTCTACTCTCTATTTATGGTGCCTTAGACAAATTATTTCTCTTCTCTGTGCTTCAGATACCCTATTATAGAATGGAAATAATAATAGTGAACCACAATGTAACAAGGAAATGGTGGGGAGCAGTTGGACACTTCAGAAGAATTGCAAAACATAAAAATAAAAATAAATAAAAGGAAAAATGCTCCACTTTATCTCCAGTCCAGTGCACGATGAAATACTACTACATACTCAGCAGAATAATTAAAATGAAGATGAATACTCTTGGTGAAGAAGACGAACAACTAAGACTCCTCCACACTGTGAATGAGCACAACAGTATCCTCAGACCCAGTCCTGCTTTACCCCATGGAGTGAGGCATCTTTGAAGCCCAAGAAATAGGCCCACTCAGAGCCCAGGCCCTTCCTCCACTGGACCATGGCCCAGGACTCCAGAATTTCATGCCTAAATAGACCTCTTCACTAAGCCCATTTTTATCAGGCAGACCACACAGCTAATAGGTGTAAGTCTTGATCTAAATAGTAGCTAAAAAGTGCTCATGTGGACAGAGCCTGCACATGCACAGCAGGCTGGCTGCGATGCAAGACGTACCCAATGCAATGACTAGGGGGTAAGGAGTGACTGACTCCCTGGTATCACTGAGCTGAACTGGCACAATCACTAGGAACAAGGTTTGGCAGTATTAGTGAAGCTGAATATAAATATACCCCACACCCCAGCAATTTCACTAGGTATATAAATCAATAAAAATAAATTTCCTTTTTATACACATGTAACACACCACACGCCACATGTATGTTGTTAGAAGAGCACCACTATTTAGTATAGCCCAAAACTAGAAACAATCTAAATTATCTTCAACATCAGACCATGAAAAAAAATTGCAATATAATTATGCAATGGAATACTGGCAGCAATGAAAATGAACTGGCTGGGTGTGGTGGCTCACACCTCACATCTGTAATCCTAGTACTCCGAGAGGCTGAGGCAGGAGGATTACTTGAGCTCAGGAGTTTAAGAGCAGCCTGAGCAAGAGTGAAACTCTATCTCTACTAAAAATACAAAAACTAGCCAGGCATTAAGTTTTTCACCTGTAGTCCCAGCTACCCAGGAGGCTGAGGCAGGAGCATCATTGAACCTAGGAGTTTGAGGTTGCTGGGAGTCAGGCTGACTCCACAGCACTCTAGCCTGGGCAACAGAGTAAGACTCTGTCGAAGAAGAAGGAGGAGGAGGAGAGAAAGAATGGAAGGAAGGAAAGAAGGAAGGAAGGAGAGAGAAAAGAAAATGAATGAACTGCTAATGGATGCCGCAGCAATGTAGATAAAGCTCAGAAATATAATCTTGAGATGTTATAGATTTAATGCCTGACCAAAGAAGTCATACACGAAAGAGCACATGCCATATGATTCCATTTATATGAAATTCAAAAATAGGCAAAATTAATTCACAGTGACAGATGTCTAACTCTGGGGAAGTGGGGGGATGCTTCTAGGGTGCTGGCAATGCTCCATTTCTTGATCTGGACTACAGTTACACAAACATGGTCAATTCGTGGAAATTCACCAAAGTGTGCACTTACAATTTATACTTGGTGTCCCAAGACACAGCAGTTACACACTCAGTGACTCCCACCCCAACTCAGCATATGAACCCCTCACCCATGGGTATCGATCCCACAGGGAATCTACAGGGGAAGGATTTGCACCCTTTCTTCATGCTCTCATGGTCATGGTCGGCTTCCACAGGTGTCTCCCCCAATGTGCCATCAGCTACTTGAGGGCACAGACTTCACCATTCATTCTGTCTCCCCACTGCACAGCACCCCATCTGGCCCGGGAAGCACGCTCACTAACTCTGAATCGAAGAAAGAATTCCTGACCTACAACAGGCCTGTAATACATGTCAGTCCCATACTTCCTCTGTCTTTCTCCTCTCCTCTTTTTTTCCTTTCTCTCTTCCTCCAGCCTTTCCTTCCAGCCAAGGAAACCTCTACCTGACGGAATCCTTAGAGTCAGATGAGACCCTTTATTAACATTCTAAATGGAAACAGTGACCAAGCCCACCTTAAAATGTGTCCCTCGTGCATGCAGTCATTTCACTATCTAATTAGTCAAATGTTTTCCCTGAAGAAATTCACTCCTGACTTGTTGCTTAAGCAGCAGACACCTGCAGTTAAGGGGACTTTTAGGACAGTGGGTAAAGCTTTCTAAAACTCGAGGAAAAGATTTTACTTTTTCCAATTTATATTTCTGATTTGCTTAAAACTTTTACAATGAGCATATACTACTTGATAACTTCTTAAATGTTAAGTTATTGGATTCCTTTGAAAACAAGTTGGAAATCAGCTTCATTGTTTGCCTTGGGCATTTTACTCCGTCTTTCTATGTAATAATTTCTCCAAATGTAAAAGAGTAATAATAATTAATAGTTAATGGTCTGATAGCAGTAGATGATCTATATAAAACCTTTAGGCCAGTGTCTGATGTTAACAAAATTTACTTGTAAGGGTTAGTTATTGCTGTGTAGCAAGGCATGCCAAAAAACAGTGGTTTAAAGCAATGATCATTTATTATCATTCATGTAGCAATAATTTTGCTAGCAGTCAGCGGGTGTAAACTGGGCTCAGCTGGGCTGCTCTGCTGAGTTTGACCCTGTTCCACACACCTGCATCCTCCTTGGACCAGTGGGATAATCAGGACATGATAGTGACAGCAGAAGCAGAGACAGCACAAATAAGCAAAGTGGATTATGCTCACAACTGATCCACTGCAATTCCTAACCACCTTCTATTAGCCAAATATGTCACACTGCCGAGCCCAAAATAAAGATACTTCACTAAGGGTGACCAACCATTCCAGGTGGCCTGGGACTGAGGGGGTTCTTAGAATGCAGAAATTTCCCCAGTAAACCCAGGACCAGTGGGCCACTCAACTCTACTTCATTAGTGGGATGAAATTCAAAGTCAGCAAGGAGTAGGGAACAGGGATGGGTGAAGACTCAAGGCCAATGGTGCCTTCTGCTTTTTAATACTGTTATTATCTCGGCAACCAGGAAAACAGGCAAGCACGAGGTGGCCAAAATTATTTTGGGTGGACTGGCCTTAAGTTGTTCACACAACATCAGATCCTCCCAAACTCTCCATCGACAGAAAATTTCCTAGAATATTTTCCCCAAATAAAAAGGCATTAAAGATGTGGTAAGGAGTTGTAGCATCCAGCAGATGACTAGGATAGATTCTTAAAGAAGCTTAAGACTCTTTCAAACCCAATTCTAACTTCATTGGACAGAAGTTAGAATAAGATGAATCTCCCTAAGACCAATAAGAATTGCTAATATTGACCTCCTCTCCTTCTAGGGAGAACATTTTGCTTCTAACAGACCTTTACCAAGGACGGGTTGTTTGACTTTTACTCACCTGCTCATATGTGATCATGAATATTTATTCAGCTCCCTCAGATTTCCTAATCCTTTTCAAATGTCAAGACGCACAGCAGGTAGTTGTCCACAGAGGTTAAATCCATAGAGCCACGGGGAGCTCATCTGACTGCCGTTTCCATTTTCCTCTCCTGCCTAGGCTGAACATTGCTCCTCTGAAGACGGGCCCTTCCTGCACACGATCAGTGCACAGGCATCTATCACAAAGGATGATTTTTCTTAACACACAACCATTTCTTTATCTAAAATATGGCAAAGAAGAAGTCGAGTAAAGCCCACAAGTGTTTAGGCTTTTAAATCTTTGTTCTTTATTTTGTTTTAAGGGCTAGAGTCTTACTCTGAGGCTGGAGTGCAGTGGCCACATACACCTAAGGTGGCAGGTTCGAATCCAGCCCGGGACGGCCAAACAACAATGACGGCTGCAACCAAAAAATAGCCGGGCATTGTAGAGGGCGCCTGTAGTCCCAGCTACTTGGAAGGTGGAGGCAGGAGACTTGCTTGAGCCCAGGAGTTGGAGGTTGCTGTGAGCTGTGATGCCATAGCACTCTACCCAGGGTGATAGCTTGAGGCTCTGTCTCAAAAAAAACCCCAAAAAACTTCAGTTCCTGGGCTCACGTCACCCTCCCCTCTCAGCCTCTCGAGTAGCCAGCTCTGTAAACATGCACTACTATGTCTGGTTAATTGTTTTTAAATTTTATTTTTATTTTTTTCAGAGATGGGAATCCTACTATGTTCCCCAAGCTGGTCTTAAAGTTGTCATCTCGAGTAATCCTCCCACCTCAGCCTCCTGAATTGCTGGGATTCTAAGTGTGAGATACCACTCCCAGCCTATGGGTTTTTAAATCTTTTTATAATTTTTTTTAAGAAAAAAGCAAGACTTTAGACATTCCCAATGAGAATGAGCTCTTAAAATACCTTAGGACTCATTTTCATATGAACTTGGAAAGTAAAACCAAGAAATATTAATATGCTAACAAGAACACACTTAAAAGAGAGACTTGACTGGGAGCTGACTGTCAAAAGAGCTGAAGAATCAACATGGCAGGTGTCTCAAAATTCCAGGGACAATTAATGAGAGGTTAAGTGGCCCTCAGGCACCAATCTGGCCACTAACTACTTTATTTATAGAATTCCAATCTAGATGCCAGTAGCAAGTAAATTAAACTGCTTAGAGCACTTTTAATGATCAATAATGTGTAGCTAGATTACTTTAAATTTTGACCAATATTTTTAAAGGAATCCAAATCAGCTTTATGACACTCTGCCCAGATTAAGAGAACAGGGTCAACTAAGCCACAAAGGCCTCATCAGCTGCAGCCCATCCTCACCAGTGGACACTCTCCACGCTCTGCAACACTAACACACACTGTAGTTCTGAACAGACCACTTGCTCTAAACGACCTAACAGCAATTTCATCTGAAGATTTACAATGTTGTTAATCACCTGGGAGTGACAGAAAGTGACAGCTGAGCACCCAGGACGTTTCCAGTCTGCAGATAGTGAGGACACAGAGCAAGGGATCCCCAAGTGAGCTTCCTCCCAGGCCTTCTGGTCTACTGGCTCCTCGTCCCATCTGTTCTCATTCTTGTTTTAAGTTGATGAGGCAGGTGTTCCAGAAACACATCATTCCCAGCAGTTGTAAGAAGCGTGGAGTAAATAACAATCAGCAGTGTTGCTCCTCTCAGCCTTTCTCTAAATGCTCTCAGCTGACATGATGACAACACCACTAAACCACGATACTGAGCTTTGGAGACAGCTTATCAGTTAACTGTGACATTCTCAGAGAAGAGTGGACCATCCAACATTTTATTTTATTTTACTATTTTTTTTTGTTTTTATGATATCATGCTGTGTACATTGATGCATTTATGGGGTTCAGAGTACTGATTTGATGTACAATGCGAAATGCTTACGTTGAACTGATTAATTGTGAACATCCATCACAACTATACTCTTTTCTTAATAGTTTTGAAATGTATCTTTGCATTATGCATATTAGGTGAGGTCGCCCCAAATACCCTCCCTCCTCCCACCTTCTCCTCTCCCTTCCTCCCTCTCCTCTTCCCTTCTTCTTTCTGGACTACAGTTGTGTTTTACCATTCGTATGAATGTGTAGGTGATTACATATTGATTTCATAGTAGTATTGAATACAATGGATACTTTTTCCCCCCATTCTTCAGATACTTTGTTAAGAAGAATATGCTCCAGCTCCATCCAGGTGAACATAAAAGATGTTAAGTCTCCATATTTTTTATGGCTGTATGGCATTCCGTGGTGTACATATACCACAATTTGTTAATCCATTCATGGGCCAATGGGCACTTGGGCTGTTCCCATGTCTTGGCAATTATGAATTGGGCTGCAATAAACATTCTGTTGCAAACGTCTTTGTTGTAAAATAATTTTTGGTCCTCTGGGTATATACCTAGTAGACAAATTGCAGGATCAAATGGTAGGTCTACTTTTAGTTCCTTGAGTATTCTCCAAATTTCTTTCCAAAAAGGTTGTATTAGCTTGCATTCCCACCAGCAGTGTAGAAGTGTTCCCTTCTCTTTGCCTCCATGCCAACATCTGTAGTTTTGGGATTCTGTTATGTGGCCTAATCTTACTGGAGTTGGGTGATATCTCAAAGTGGTTTTGATTTTCATTTCTCTGATGATTAAAGATGATGAGCATTTTTTTCATGTGTTTGTAGGCCATGTGCCTATCTTCTTCAGAGAAATTTTGTTCAAGCCTCCTGCCCACATAGAAATGGGGTTATTTGTTCTTTTCTTATTGATTAATTTGAGTTCTCTGTGGATTCTAGTTATCAAACCTTTGTCGGAAGCATAACCTGCAAAAATCTTCTATTCTGAAGGTTGTCTGCTTTATTTACTATGCTCTTGGCTATGCAAAAGCTTTTTAGTTTGGTCAGATCCCAGTAATATATTTTTGGTGTTGTTTCAATTGCCCGAGGGGTCCTCCCCATAAAATATTCTCCCAGGCTGATTTGTTCAGGTGTTTTTCCTACATGCTCTTCTAGTATTTTTATAGTTTCATGTCTTAAGCTTAAATCGTTTATCCAGTGAGAATAAATTTTTGTTAATGGTGAAAGGTGTAGGTCCAGTTTCAGTCTTCTACAAGTTGCCAGCCAGTTCACCCAGCACCATTTGTTAAATAGTGAATATTTTTGATAGGCTTATCAAAGATCAAATGATGATAAGTAGCTGGGTTCATCTCTTGGTTCTTTATTCTGTTCCATAAATCTAGCTCTGTTTTTGTGTCTGTACCATGTTGTTTTGATCGCTATAAGTTGATAGTATCACCTCAAGTCTGGTAACATGATACCTCCTGAGTTGTTTTTATTTCTGAGTAATGCATTGGCTCTTCGAGGTTTTTTCTGATTCCATATACTACCAAAGAGCCTTCCCTTCACCTTTCCTCTTCTCCTTCTTCCCTCACTCCAGGGACTAAATATAGGAATAGGTCCAGCTCCAAGAAGTGGATTAAGAGGGGTCACTCCTCGAAGACAGTCCTTCCTAAAAACTAACAAAAGGACATTTATAAAGGGATTATTTTACTGCCTCTATTTTAACATACTTTGAGCATTGATATTTGCTTATCCTCTAATACACAGCAGTATTCACTAAAATGCACATAAAGAACAACAGCTAAGCAAGCTGGACTAGTCTACCTCACTGGCCCAGAACCTTCTCTGCACAGTCTCCTCCCTTCCCCCCACCACCCCGTGACAACATCCAAGACATCAAGTTTAACAATCCCATTCCCCAAATGCAACCACTCCCATGAAATAACAAAAACCCCTATGCAGCAGTTCTCGTGGGCCGTGACCAGTGAAAAGACATCCTGCAGATCAGATATTTACAATTCATAACAGTAGCAAAATTACAGTTATGAAGTAGCAATGAAAATAATGTTATGGTCGGGGGTCACCACAGCATGAGGAACTGCATTAAAGGGTTGTGGTATTAGGAAGGTTAAGAACTATAGCTCTCGACTTTTAATATATGTTGTGCACTTTTAGCATCTAGAAAGACTAGATGTTTCAAACAAGACTTACGTTTTTCCCCACTGTACACAGTAGCATTAAGTCAACAGTGCACACTCATGACAAAAGCTGTAATTTCACAGTGTCCTCTAAATGGGAACATTCTGGCCTAAAACACTCCCCCTTCCCACCTCTACCAACCCAATAGACAGGTCTAAGCATACCTGTAATGCCTAAAGGGGATTTAGTAATTTCACTTTAATAAATCTTTTTAAAAACCGTCTTTCCTATGCATTTTAACTCAAAGTCTACTCAATGGAGAATCTTCTCCTCCCTCTCCAGGTCTCTGGCTCCCTGTCCTCTAAGCCATTCAATAAGTGTGGCCCAGCCTTGCAGAGTTTGCCTAACAATTCCGTTTGAAAGTCATTTCCAATGAAGGCTGTGTTGACCAGTTTGATGGAAGTATTTCAGATTGCATGTGAAAACCCTACACTGTACCCCAGAAGTGCATTAATGTACATAGTTACCATTCAATAAAAAAAAAAAAATTAAAAAAAAAAAGAAAGTCATTTCCAGAAAACATTTTTTCTATGATTTTTAAAAAATAAATGGGTATTTAGAAGACATGTTATATTCTAACTCTACTTTATCATGCATCAGCAACCTCTTTACCTCTAGAAGGGCCAGGGTAGCAAACGTTTTTTTTTTTTACAAGGTCAGGGGGAAAGTTGGGAGCAGCTTTTTTTTTTTTTTTTTTTTTGCAGTTTTTGGCCGGGGCTGGGTTTGAACCCGCCACCTCCGGCATATGGGGCCTGCGCCCTACTCCTTTGAGCCACAGGCGCCGCCCAGGGAGCAGCTTTTCCATATGATGTACACAGGCCTTCAATAACCGGCCACTAAGTCTTCCCAGAGGGTGGTGGGCATTTCCAGATGTGGTGAGCTGTTTCTTCTGAAGTCACGGTCTGGTGGTAGAATGAAGACCAGTCACCCGTCGTGTTCAGGCCTCAGCTCACTGTCCAGACTGGTTAAGGCCTCTGTCCGTCATTGTCAGGACTAAGCAGGGCTCGCTTAATAGGCAAAGAGCAGTCACGCCAGGATCCGGGTCTGCACTGCTCCATGGGCCAAGGAGGGGACCCAACTTGCGTTCACAAACTGGCCTTCTCTGACCAAGCAAACCCTAACGACCTCCGCGGCGTTGGGGGAGCCGCCCCTTCTTCTTGCTCGGCCACACCCGCTGCCACCAAAGGCCCCGCGTCCTGGAGGCTTGGCTGGGACTTCCCCTGCGCCGGGCAGGGCTGGGGAGACCCGGCGGCCAAGAGCCCCAAGGGCCCCGCAAGAACTAGCCTGGGCCCGTGTCTCCCCTCTCTCTCCACCAGAACTCCATCCAACATTTTAGTCCAGCATGCTAGTAAACAGAGAAGAGCTGAGACAGAGTGATCGTGTTCGCCAGCTTTCCAAACCATTGTGGGAATGAAAGGAACAGGCACATCTCTCTCTTGACAATAAGAAGCAGTGGAAAATCTACTAGGCCATGGAAAGGGTCCCCAGAGAATTGGGGCAATTTTTTTCTTAATAAGAACCCTTGATTAAGGACTTGAGATAAGGGAATGTTGAGGGAGTTAGAGATTTCTCATTTTGTTTCCTTCGGGGAGTAAAAGGTGCAGAAGGGGAAGCGACCTTACTAATTAGTATTAGAAGATTGGGGTTAGAGGAAAAAAGAGGAAATGAAATTAATCTAAAGAATCTTCTGGAAAGAGATGAAGGCATGTAAAATAAGTTTGCAGAGATGAGAGTGATAAGTAACATTTACTGAGGACGCGCTAGGTGCCAAGAACGTCCACATTAATTCTATTCTACGTACAGATTCTAGCTCATGTCAATTCTAAGATAAACACACTCACAGATTTACACATATTAATATTTGTGTATATATATATGCATATGTGTATATATATATATATCTTGTTTTGATGTATTTGTGTCATTTAAACACAGGATTGATGTCACTTTACAGTCACCACGGGCCAAAGGGCAGACATGACGTAGCTCTGTCACTGTCTGTGAACGTGTAAACTCAGGTTACTGCCACGTCAATTGACTTACACACATCATTGGCACCGCATATGCTGAGTTCAATTGCTGCTTAAAAATCTTTTACACTATGACTTGGTATTTAAACTGCAGGTTATTGGACAAACATAAAAACGGAGCATAGAAGTGAGTATAAATTGGTAGGAGTAAAGCAAATACTCCATCCATCTCATGCTCTCTCGATGCCCTTTAACAGAAAGCAAAATCCAAGTGCCGTATGGGGCTTTAGGAAATGAATGGGGGCTGCCCACAAATGAATGAACTTGTGTTTCTTTTTGTTTCTGAGACATACGTATGCCAAATAATTGCCTATTACACGCCATGTAATGCAAAGGAAGGCGAATTAAGTGGCCAACCCCCAGGAATAGATTACCGACATCTCCAAACTTGGAGAGCCTGATCTGACTGACTCAGACATGATTCGTAGTTGTAATGTTTTGCTTCCTCTTATTGGTACCTGAAACAGTGGTCCATCTCCCATCTGATGACGCTTAGGTTCAATTAGTTAGGGGATTACTACCTCTTTTCTTCCTATGAGAAAACAGAGGCTCACGTAAGTCAAATTATTTGTCCTAAAGGCCACGGAAGGTAATTTCTTAAAGATATCATTTAAAAGTATGTCAGTATGATTCAGGAATTTATCTTAGCCATCATGAGAAACTACTTCCTAAAATAGAGAAGAAGATTGGCATAATCCCTTAAAAATGACGTCAGAACATGGCACTTGTCTTTCTAAGAGATCTTCATCTCACCCAGAGTAAAATCTAAAGTTCTTCCCATGGCTTCCTGAGACTTGCAGGCTCTGCAGTTTCCCTCCAGCCCCCAGGCACTGCATGTGTTCCTCCTCGACAGTTCTTCACTCACTCTGCTGCAATTCCACTGACTCCCTGACTCTCTCACCATGCTGGCAAGTGTGCTCCCACTCTAAAGATGCCCCTATCCTGGAACATTGGCACTTGCTGATCTCACTAGCTGGAACACTTCCCCACTGCATCTCCACTTGGTTCATTCTACCATGCCTGTATTGTCTGGTCCACCGTCACCATAGCTGAGGACACTCTCCCTGGCCACCCTGTGTAAAATATTAGCACTATGCTCCATCCATTTCACGCCCTCTCTGACATATTTTGCTCTGACACATTTTATTTTTTCCATAGCCTATGGGTATATGAAATATTATATATGACTTTGTATCTCATTACTTGCTATGAGTAAGCTTCAGAAGGTAGAGACCTTGTTTTACACATTTCTGTGTCTGTACATATAGTAGGCACTTGTTAAATAAGTAAAAAAAATGAATTCATGTTTCTCTGTCAGTGTTAGTCTATCTTTTCCTTCTGTTTTAGCTTTGATTCAGAAAATTATATAAATTGGTAATTTGTTTTTTGCTCCATTTGGGAGATGAGTCAGGGATGACACTCTTGTAGTAGACTGTTTCCAAATGCAGAGTCTAGAGCCAGACTACCTGGGATTTAATGCTGGCTCCGCTGCTTTCCTATGGGACATCGTGAGAGTCTTGGTTTCCTTCTCTATAAGACTGGAGTGATAATAGTGTTAGGACTTACCTCTGAGGATTCTTACAAGGATTAAATTAGATAATACAGAGCCTGATGTGCTAAGTATTAGATAAAATACTTTTATTGGCAAACTGTTTCCAATTTACCTAATAGGAACCATTAAGAACAAGATACCTCTCACCCAGAGGAAATTCTTCCTCCAAAGGAGATACTTGGCAATGTTAGAGATATTTTGCTGGTCACAACTAGGGATGGTCTTGGAGGTCCTACTGACATGTTGTGAGCTTTAAGCCAACATCAGAGATGCTGTTGAACTACTTTGAGATACCACCTAACCCCAGTAAGATTAGCCCATATCACTAAATCCCAAAACCAGAGATGCTGGCGTGGATGTGGAGAAAAGGGAACACTCCTGCACTGCTGGTGGGAATGTAAAC
>NW_003852402.1:30405562-30425693 GCF_000181295.1 Otolemur garnettii | reverse complement strand
AAAAAAAAAAAAAAAAAAGAGATGCTGTTGAATATCCTACAGTGCAAAAGGGGGCTCTTCAGAACAAGGAATCCTCAAGCCCAAAATGTCAATAATGTCGCTGTGAGAAAGCCAGATACAGGTCATTTGTTTCAAGATATTGCAAAAGGTATCCAACTTTTTTTCTTCTCTGCCACACAATAAAGGAAGAGTTATCTTAGGACACACATTAGCTAAAAAAACAAACAAACAAACAAAAAAAGTCGTGTATACTTTTTGTGATATCAACACCATAGATAAGCAAAACAGTCCTCAAATTATCTGCAAGCAGGCTCAGCGTCTGTGGCTCAAGTGGCTAAGGCGCCAGCCACATACCCCTAAGGTGGTGGGTTCGAATCCCCAGCCCAGGCCCGCCAAACAACAATGATGGCTGCAACCAAAAAATGTCCGGGCATTGTGGCGGGTGCCTGTAGTCCCAGCTACTTGGGAGGCTGAGGCAGGAGACTCGCTTGAGCCCAGGAGTTGGAGGTTGCGTGAGCTGTGATGCCATGGCACTCTACCCAGGGAGATAGCTTGAGGCTCCGTCTAAAAAAATAATAATCTGTAAGCAGTCCTCAGGCCACAGGTTGGACACCCCTGCTAAGATAAGGAAGACAGTTAAAAGGAAACTTAAGAAAAGAAAGAAAGAAAAGAAAACTACCGAAATCCACATTCGTCTTACTCCATTCTAAAGATCTGGCCTAAAATCTCTTCTTTCCATTGACTTTGACGCCAACAGAACTCAGCAATCCCAGACAATTGTTGGCAATTGTCCTTGAAGATTCTCATGTTGGTCATGTCAGTTCTGCAGCAGACCACTAGGGGGCAGAGAGACACTATCAATCACTCAGCACTGGGCATCTGATGTAGTTTTAGGAACATAAATTGTAATAAAATGCTAAATTATTCCTGACCCCTAAAATAAAAGCTGGCCAGGACAGTTCTATTAAACGCCTCTGTACATATACAGTTGAAAAAGCTAATTCAAGTATTTCACCCTGTCACCTTCACACTGTAAAATATGGTGGTAATTTAACTCAATGTCTTAGGTTAAATGGAGACCTACTAAGTGGCCATTGACAATATTATGACTACTATGACACTATTATAACATTAAATATATTATGGCTACATATTTGATTAATATACTGTGATTTAAATCTTATCAAATCATTGTAAATTATCTTCCCCACAAGGAATTAAGAAAAAATTGACCATGAATTGAAACCTAAAAATTAACTCCAAAATGGGAGTAGATAGCATTTTTTTGCTAAACCCTGAATAAAAAGAAATAAACTCCAAAGTATCAATGCTTGTTGTTTTGAAAGTATTGCATTAGGATGAACCTGAATGATGGTAAAAGAATTACAGGGTCATCACTAAGGATTGAGCTATTATCTCAGTTCCACACATTGACTTTGGAACAGAGGCACGGAAAGAAATTTAAAGAAAAACTTGGAGGAGACATATTAAAGAATTATTTTAAAGAACAGAGTGTCCAGTAGTGTTCCTTTTTGATTAAAAATTAACAGCAGCTTGGATGTGAACATTGCATAAGTGATTACTAAACTTATTCTTGTGATATTCCAAGTTGGCCATAATTACTGCCAAAGAGATTGCAAAATTCTGTTCAAAAATTCATTTCACTGCCTTCAAGTTACACACACATGCATAAACACAAATAAACAAAAAAGCTGCGTCAGTATTTTGACACGGAGCTGACAGAATGAGGGATGCTGTCAAAGTGGCAGATGAGAGTAGAAATTAGTGACTCAGAAACGTTGAAGGATCACACCAGAACGCATTCGATTGCAGGAGGCAGCGTAGATTAGTGCTTACCTACTTACGTCTGGTATCTGAGGATCCAGGTTTGAAAATTCCCTCTGTGAGTTAATAATTTTGCAGCTCTATTTTACGTCTCTGTAGCTCAGCTGTAAAATTGCTCTGCATGTCACAGTGTACACAGCACTTAGAATCGCGCTTGGCACAGATCAACTCTATAGAAGTGTTTTCTATATAATTACCATTTCCTTATAGACAAATCAAGGGATCACATGCAGCCCTCTTTTACTTTCTGTTGGGCATTCCCCCTCTTTCTGACACACACCGAAATCATTTTATTCTTCAAGAATAGCAACAGACAGAACATATTGGACTTTATGAAACTTGAGAAATATTAAAAACTCGTTTCCTAGCCATCACGTCACAGTCATCCCAACAAGGCAGACTTCACCTTTTCTTTTCCTTTCCTTTTCATTTCCCTATACGCCCGCTCCACCTCTTCTTTTTATGCTGTTTTTTTAATGTAAGCACCAGGTGCAAATAAGAAAGGGAGTGAAGTCATCATTCTTTTTTCTTTTTCCATTTAACCACCAACGCTTAAGCCAAGCATGACAATAATCGTAACGTACCACAGAAAAAAGCCTCTTAAAACCATCGTGAGGCACCCTTTGGAAAGGTCAAGTGAGCTCATGTGAATAACATTTTTTTTTTCCTTTTATCCGTCTCTAGAAATTTTCAATAGACAATGAATTATTTCTTTTCTTCCTGCAATGACTGGTCATCATTAACTTGTAATAAAATCAGATGCAAGAGGAAGTGGGAATCCAAGGACCGGAATAACGTAGGGCACATCGAGAATCAGAACCTTGTCATCATATCACCTTGCAACAGTGAATGCCTTGATCTGTTGCCATAGGAACAAGACCTTTGTGTCAGGGTGACATGGGCTTCAGAGGCAGAAGCATGTCTTACTTTATATTTCATTCAACTTCGATCAATTGCACTTCATTCAGAAAAATCCTCATTTGGACAGGTCAGCCTTAAATCCTAAAAGGGCTAAAATGTCAGATGCTCAATATTTTAAGTATAATTCCATTAGTGAAACTCACTAACCCATGCCGCTATCAATCTGATATCATATCAGTGTTTTTTTCCATGATGGCAAAACCAAGTTTCTCAGAGATGAAAAATTAAAACATGTATGAAATGAAAATAGGTACAAAGTTTGTGTGAACATTATTTGCTTATACTTACTTCTCTTAAAATCTAGCTCAACATGGGCTAGATTTTTCTCACCTGTAAATGTTTCTTTACTTCACAGGATATAGTTGTAAAATGAATTAACAGGCTTTTTTTATTATTATTAAATCATCTCTATGTACATTAATGCAGTCATGGGGTACAATATGCTGGTTTTATATACAATTTGAAAGATTTTCATCAAACTGGTTAACATAGCCTTCATGGCATTTTCTTAGTGATTGTGTTAAGACGTTTATCTTCTACATTTAGTAAGTTTCACATGTACCCTTGTAAGATGCACTGTAGGTGTGGTCCCAATTTAACAGGCTTTTGAAATGAATTGGATTTGAATCCTTACCTTGCTAAGTCTATATAGCTTGAAATTCCTAGTTCTCTATGCTTCCCTTTTCGCATTTGTAAAATATGGAAAATGATAGTCCCTGTTTCATAAGATCCTTGTGAGAATTAAATGAATATACACAAAACTCTTAGTGCCCAGTATCATAAGCACTGTCTCTATAGATATTTGCTACAATAAAATGAATCATTTCATTATAGCTATTATTTGATGAGAGGGAAAAGGTTTGATATTATCTTCAGAAGTTTAGCTCTTATTTAAATTAATTTGAAAAAGCCTGTTTGTAATGCTTTAGGTGCTAAGAAATCATACTTTTATCATAGGAAATGGTCAAATGAGAGATCAGAAGGTTAAAAGAATGGGAAAGTGAACTCACTTAGGAGTTCCCTCCTTTTTATTTCTTAGTGTCTGTGCAGAATATTTTGCTACATCCAATCGCAGTTCATGACAAGCCCTAATGAATGAATGAATGATGAACAGGACAATTTCCTGACCAATCAGCAGCTGGACCCATTCATTCTGATCAGGGGACTGGATTGAAAATTACTTAGCAACCACTTGAGTAAATGATGGAAATACTCTGCAGAGCAGTTTCATAATCATAATCAAGCCAACATCATTAGAGCCGTTCTCCTGACCATATTGCCTGAGCTCTGACTATCTGCAAAGTCATCTGCAAGAATAAACAGATCCGATCAAGAAAAACAGCAGCTCATACTCCCCAGACCACGGACGCTGAGAAACCCCTGGTCTCGAGGCCCTTATAAGAATCTCTGACGGATTCTGCAGCTCAAATGAAAATAAATACAGCATTACACAATGGAATGTTTTGGATTATAAACCTTTACTAAGATACAGAGTTGGTGTCTTATGCAAGCATATCTAATTCTTTGGGTAGGAATCCCTTTTGAATAATATTTCTTCTCTGTGCCACCCTGTGACATGGTTCTGGCTTGGTTTTATGTCCTCCATCTACTCTCCTAAGAGGGCAGAGCTAAGAGGCTCTGATCAGTTGAGTTCAGTCTCCCAGGGTTTTTTCTTATACATAGTCACAGGCTACAGCATAAACATTTCCAGGGGGTAAATCTAAGTCCCCAAGAAGCAGTTTATGTACTTTCTCTCTCTCTCTCTCTCAATATATATATAGAGAGAGATATATAGAGCATTTACTAAGTAATATATATTGGGTTTTATGTTAGGAATGCAAAATTAAATAAAATTAAGTCTTTGCTTTCAAGAAGCACCTTGTCCAGGGAAGAGAGAAACGTGAAAAAATACATCATTACAGAATCACGAGAGGCATTTCTGCCGAAGTAAGCACAGAGCACTATGTGAGTGTGTGATAATAATTTCAATTATTAACATTTCTTTTATATCATGTACTGTTCTAAAGTTGTACATGTATTAACTCTTTCAACTTTCTAACAATCTTCAAAGTAAATTGAGGTACTGAAAGGTTAAATCATTTAGAGTCACGCAGTGGGTGTTATAAACGATTTAAGGGGAAACGTAATCCATCCAGGATAATTAAGAGACTTCCTAGAGGAAGGAAGAAGAATATGAGCTGCTACTTGATAGATGAATGTAAGTCAGCTAGATAGGATAGGATGAGGGCATCCTGGGCAGAGAGGGGAAAGGGTGCCAGTATGACTCCTAGACCCAACAAGACAGCTGCGCCAGCCGTGGCCTTCCCCACGGTTATACAGTGAGTCTATGGGGCCAAGAGGCCATGCCTACCCAGAGCCCACCCCAACTCTTTTCATTCTAGACCATGCTCTGGAAGCCAGCACCCCCAAAGTCCCAGCCACAGTGCCCCCAGTCACTCTTTCAGAACCCCTAAAGACTTCCAGATCCATCCTCCTAAGGGAGAGCCCAGATGCAGCACGCCGCTGTCAGAGGATGGCTGTTTTCATGGGGTGTAGATGGTTCCCTGATCTGAAGACTGGGGTCCATCTATCCACATTCAGAGCCTTTTGTGGTACAGGACAGATCAGAAGGCTGTGAGCAGAGTGCTCAGAGCACTGCCCGTGCTGCGACATTCTTTGTGGAATGCTGAAGACCCGGAATTCAAAATATAAATCTCACTTTCCAGGTGATTATAAAAGTGTTTTAGCCAAAGTCAGGGGAGAGAAGGTACTTTATGTAACAGGGTGTTAGCTTAATATATAGATTTTAAGGATGTAGAAATGTGGCCTGTGGCCTCTATTTGTACTGATACCTGCAGCCCTGCGATGTCAGAGGTGGCCCTGCTGTGGGCAAGGCTCCAGGATCCAAAGCACAGCTTATTTGGGAACTAAAAGTAGATCAGCAGGGCTCAGGCCTAAAACATAAAACAAAGAGCAGGACAGCAGGGCTCCAGGAAGCTCTTGCCTACCTAGCAGTTTGAACTTAACGCTGAGGAGAGAGTTAAAGATTATTAAGGATTTTTTTTAGCTGAAGAATAAGGCAGTGCTGGATTTGAGGCACTCACATCCGTGTATCAATCCATTTCCTTCCCCACAGAAACACCTGATATTTTTATTCTTTCTTCTTCCTTTGCAGGAAAGAGAAGGCATGGGGATGTCTCTTACAGCTATAGGAGCCCGAAGAGTGAAGCCCGGGGCAGTTAGGAGAGCAAACATGTGGGAGAAACCACAGCAGCCCTGGTGTTCTTATCTGGCCTACTCAGCTGGAGAGAGCCCAGAATCACAGACTGGGAGAAGTCCAGCAGCGAAGCCAGAGCCCAAGTGCACACTGACGTCAAGGACAGGACAAGGGGATGGATGGGAGCCAGGCTAGTGATCCCAGTGCTAAGACTGGTACAATGCACCAGGCATGCAGAGTCCTTGGAACGAGGCCTGCTTCTCTTCCTGGCCTTGTAACCCTCTTGGGTGCTGCAGAGCCGCTCGGTCATCGCCTGGCAAAGGATCCCACAGCAAAGCCAGCAGGGTGAGCATTCAGATCTTGGGAGTGGGTGTCCCTCACATAGGTCATGTGAGGCTGCATCTGACCGTCGTCAGCAGATACTAGACAAATGGAACCCTCCTTCCATAGGTGTCTGGAGTAGATATCGATCACATTTTCTTGCCAAAAATAACCTGATTTCCCCATAGGGAATGACCCTTTTGCTACTGTATGTACCATTTGGGTAAAACAGCAACTATCTCCAACTGTGCTTTCCATCCACAGGGCAGATCTGTTGATTACTGTCTCCGTCCTACCTTACAGCCAGGTGGGAGTTATGTGACCTAATAGCCGATCAAACACTCCCATGAGCACTTTAAACTGTGATCCAGTGAGGCAAAAACATGAGAACCACTGGGGTGCGGTGTTATCACAGCAGCCAACTCCGGGGTGTCAAGGACACTGCTGTGGTGGTGGCAGAAATGCCAGGTAGATCTTGATCATACTCCCCCGGGAGGGTGACCTTGGAGGTAGAAGATGCCCCCCACCCTTTTCTCAAGCACGGACCTCTGGCCTCCTATGAGGTCCCTGATTCTGTCCATAAATTCCCAAATCCTCCCGTACATCCAACCACCTGCCCGTCTATGTCATGAGTAGTTCACGCCCCCAGCCAGGAAGTCGGTTTGAAACCCTGGAAATGGCTGTTCAGAATTATTTATGAAAACGCAGATTTTCACATAATCACAATTTAAACTTGGAAACGGTGGCTTCTCCATTTTTAGCTAAGTGAATTTAACACAATGCAACATTATGCCTCCGTTACTCTCTTCTTAAATTCCAGGGTGCGCCAATTGTCACAGACCTGTCGGCTATGACAGGTCAGCTACTATGCCAGCTACTTTGGAACAGAGAAGACAGTTGTTTTTCTCTCTCTCTTTCTTTCTTTTTTTTATTTCCCTGGAGCCATGTGATTCCGGATATTATGGTGAAGAGGGAGGAAATGCCGACAAGAAAGTCAATTTGCTGAGGTGGGGAGTGAAGGCCTTGCTGGCCCTTCCTTTTGTACACGGGATACTGAGAAGCTTGGGCTGGGAGTGCAGATGGAGGGTGGGAAGTCAATGCATGGGGTGTCTGGGCCCTCGCCACTAGCTACTGATCACATTTGGGAAGACATTTTTTTTTTAAATGAAAAGTGTCATTCTGAAAATTAGAAAAGCATACACACGCATTTGCAACTACACAGATGTTCGTGTCCCTCCCTCCTCCTCTTCCCTCTACGGTACTCACAGGAAACACATGTCTGTGTTGTCCTAAGTCCAGTTACTAATTAGCACGTTTCAGTAGCACATTTCATGGAGGATAGGGAGGATTTCAAAGGGATTCCTTCCTTTTAAGTTGAGACAGCTGGTGCTAATTACCAAGCAGGAAAAGAATGTGCAAACAGATCATTGAGAAGCCATCAGCAGAGCAGAGCGCTGAAGGGGTCTTTTAATCCTATTGTACAAACCCCCTCCAGTGGTTGGAAGGGGCTGCATATTATCCACGTTTTCACCTTTCCCCCAGGAAGCAGCTGTCTAGTTTCATCACCCTGCAAGGAGGTGG
Source organism: Otolemur garnettii (assembly GCF_000181295.1). Lineage (NCBI taxonomy): Eukaryota > Metazoa > Chordata > Mammalia > Primates > Galagidae > Otolemur > Otolemur garnettii. The sequence goes on along the minus strand of NW_003852402.1, from coordinate 30,417,808 downwards.
GAAACACAGCCCAAGAACATGAACCCAAAGGTCATTTCACAGCATGCATATAAATGTCACAGACATATACTCGGAGCTCATGTAGTCAACTATTTCACTCTCAGTCACAGACACACAGCAAAACAGAAGTGGAACATGGCCTTTCTGTTCTAAACGAATCCAGAGAATTAGTGATTCAAAGTTCATCTTCATAATTAAGTGTTGCCATAAAATAAGGGCAGTCCAGACACCCCAGGTGCTATTTAATAAGAGGGGAGAAAACTTGACTGTAGCTCAGAGACACCATAATGGAGAGAAAACTGGACCACAAATTAAGAGACTTCCGATGCATACCAGTTACAAAACTCTAGGAAAGTTATTCAGTTTTTCTGAGCCTCAGATTTTCATGTATAAAAAATGAGTATAATGGTACCTACCACGTAGAACTACATGTGAATGTTTTAGGATATTATGGAAGTACAATACATATTTAATTTTAATCACCAGCCAAAGGTATCCCATCTTTGGAATATGATTTCCACCCAAAGCCAACCCAAACAATCCCAGCCTATCAAAAACATGAGTGCACCCTATAGAAAGAAGAGTTGATTGTTCAAGGTTCTAAGGCTACCTAGAAAAGATAGAAAGTCATCCAGGATGACTAATTGGGCCTTAGGAACTCGTTCCACAATTAGGAACAATTATGCAAAAAGCACAGCAGAGTGACTAAAGGTAAGGTCATGAGATCACACCGCCTACCCCTGCCCACCCTTGTGACCCTAGGAAGCTGCTTGACCCCAACTGTAAAACAAAACCAACGGTAATGACAACAACCGCAGATGTCTTCATGGGGAGGATTAAATGAGATGTAATATGTACACAATGCTTGAAAAATTATAACTTTCATCTCAAAAAATCTCAGCATTATTATTATAAGGACAGTGTTGGTGTTATAATTACAGGGCTGAGTAACAAGTTCACTTTGCTTAATTATTTTTATGTTAATAATTATTATCAGCTAACATGTCCACAGAGCTTACATAGTGCAGCTTTTATGCATATTGGTTCTCTTTAATTCTCATAGCAACCCTATGAAGTATTCTAGGGCGTGTCAGAGCTAGGAAATAAACCCAGGCAGAAGCTTTGGTCTTGATCACTTCACCAGTTAATATGATGGGCCAGTTCACTGAGGTTTGGGGAAGTTTAAGAGTGAACCACTTGCTACAACAATAGTTCACATAGCTAAATTTGAATGTGAAAATACCATGCATGCTTTCTGGGCTTAAAGTCCCCCATATGTACTTTGAGAACAAATATATTTAGCTGCTCTGGCATTATAAAGTAGTCATGCTTTAACTTACCCAAAGCATTGTCATTTGGGTTTTGTGTGTGTGTGTGTGTGTGTGTTTGCTCCTTCACTATTTCTATTTTCAGAAAACTGAAAAAAATTGGAAAAGTAAAGGAAGTGTTCCCCCATTCCAAATAGTCTACTTTTAAAGACAAAAATAAAAACTCAGGATAATAGCAAGATAAATTTGATGAATCAAATATCATTGAAAACCCACTTAACACCCACACTCACTCACTGTCTGTCTGAAAAGTTCCAAATTCTATCATTTTTAACAAAGCTAAAAGATTTCACACAGCTCTTTTTATATCAAAGAAAAAGAAATTTATGAATCATTGTAAGTGATTTTTATAAAATGAATAATTTTTAGAAACAGTTCCTAGACCCAAGCCCTGAACATCAGGGAACTCAATAAAGGTTTGTTGATGGTTAAAACTTTGATGAACAAACTCTGGTTGATACTCAATGATATCTCCACAAATGGGAAATGTAACAATTCTTATGCATAGGCTTTTGAACCTGGAAAGGCCTACCTAGAAGATAATTAGTTAGTGGCTGGCAATGAAGGCTATAGATTAAGTATAAACCAGTGTATGAGACCAGAGAAGAAAACAGCTTCATAATTAAGATGATTTGTGTGTTTAGAAGGCCTAAAGAGTCACATCAGTGACAAACAAGATCTAAACAGTGTCTGGAGTCATTTAAAGAACAGAGACTCTCAGGCAGCACCTGTGACTCAAAGGAGTAGGGCACTGGCCCCATATGCCGGAGGTGGTGGGTTCAAACTCAGCTCCAGTCAAAAACTGCAAAAAAAGGAACAGAGACTCTCACACCTTTGACCATTAACAAAAATTGATTCTCACTGGATAAAAGATTTAAACTTAACACATGAAACTATAAAGATACTTGGAGAGAGTGCAGGGGAAATACTTGAAGAAAATGGCCTGGGAGAATATTTTATGAGGATGACCCCCTGGGCAATTGAAGCAACACCAAAAATGTATTACTGGTATCTGATCAAACTAAAAAGCTTCTGCACAGCCAAGAACACAGTAAGTAAAGCAAGCAGACAGCCCTCAGAATGGGAAAAGATATTTGCAGGTTATGTTTTTGACAAAGACTTAATAATCAGAATCTACAGAGAACTAAGAACAAGTGATCCCATTTCACTGGGGGCAAAAGACTTGAATAGAAGCTTCTCTGAAAAAGACAGGAGCATGGCCTACAGACACGTGAAAAAATGCTCATCTTCTTTAATCATCAGAGAAATGCTAATCAAAACCACTTTGAGATAACATCTAACTCCAGTAAGATTAGCTCACATAACAAAATCCCAAAACTAAAAGTGTTGGCATGGATGTGGAGAGAAGGAAACACTTCTGCACTGCTGGTGGGAATGCAAGCTAATATGTCCCTTTTGGAAAGAAGTGTGGAGAACACTTAAGGAGCTAAAAGTAAACGTGCCATTTGATCCTACAATTCCTCTACTAGGTAAATATCCAGAAGACCAAAAATAACTTTACAACAAAAATATTTGCACCAGAATATTTATTGCAGCCCAGTTCATAATTGCCAAGTCATGGAAGCAGCCCAGATACCCATCGACCCATGAATAGATTAACAGATTGTGGTATATGTACACCATGGAATATTATGCAGCCTTTAAAAAGATGGAGACTTTACCTCTTTTATGTTTACTGGAATGGAGCTGGAACATATTCTTCTTAGTAAAGTATCTCAAGAATGGAAGAAAAAGTATCCAATGTACTTTTATGAAACCAATTTATAATCACCTACACTTTCATATGAAAGATAAAATGCAACTATAGTCCAGGATGAAGGAGAGACGAGGAAGGGGAGGGGAGGGGAGAAGGTGGGTGGAGGGAGGGTAATTGATGGGACCTCACCTATGGTGTATATTGCAAGTGTACATGTCAAATCTATTATGAGTAGAGTACAAATGTCTTAACACAATAATTAAGTAAGGGAGGTTGACAGCTATGTTAACCAGTTTGATGTAAGCATTCCAAATTGTATATAAAATCAGCACATTGTACCACATAAATGCATTGATGTATACAGTTATGATTTAACAACAACAACAACAACAACAAAAACAGAGACTCTCTACATACTCACAGGTCATGCCAGCTTGTCCAAAAACCTGCTCTCTTTTCTCTTGCCCTGGCTGACTCTATCACAGATTCCTGTTCTAGTCACGCTGGGCACTTCCCAACCAGGTTGCTGCATCCTGCAACTGTGCTCTTAATTATGTCCAGCTTCCTTTTCAACTTGTCTTCCGTCTCTGAAAATCTGTGTCATACTATACCCAGTTGTCAGATACCTAATGAAAAGTCATGTGCCAGTTCCTGGCTAATTCCTGTTTTGCACCTAACAGACCCTTGCACACTGAACCAATATGACATTCCTTTGAAACCAGGTTCTTGCTATTTAATTATTCACCAGGTTTTCTGTGTGTTACAATTTTTTTCTCATAAAACTGCTCAAGTACGATTCCTGCATTTTGTTTATTTGCCAGTGAGCTTCTCTCTGGGCAATGCCTCCCACTCAGTAGATAATTTGTTACTATAGTTAATTACCTACAGTCGTGCTGCCTTCAGCTTGTCCATGTCATGGAGAAGCTTTCTCTATGGAAAGAGACATAATTAGTTTTGGGTATCCCTTCAGGAAATCACAAAACCACGCGTATTAACTCTGCCAAAATCACCAGGTATCTTCTCAAGTTCTAGAGGCAGGTGGAAAGCTTCATTATCACAAATTTAATACACAAAAGAACAGTTAACCCAGTGGCTATGAGATGCTTTGGGAAATCCAACAGGCCACCCCCTGCCACTGTATAGTTAGTGAGTGACTAACCTCTTTAACCTCGGTTTTCTGTTCTAAAGGATGCAAATAATAATTGTATCTATCTCAAATAATTTTTATAAAGACAAAAAGGATAATACAGGTAATACAGCACTTGGGACAGAGAAAGCCCTCAATAAATCTGTTCACATCATGGTTGAAATACTTGGCCAAGAACTTAAATATGTTTTAAAGAGGCGATGGATGAAGCTAATGATACTCAATGTATCAAGATTTGAGGTTTAGCTTTTAGAAATACTTGTGTATGTTGAGTATTTAAGTTACTTATAATTAGTGATCCTTAATTTTGAAAGCAATTTGGCATCCAGAGATCCCCATAGCTGTGCAGTCATTCAGACATAAGTCAGAATCATAGCTTTCCACCTGCTAGTTAAATAGCACAGGACAAGTTGGTTAGTGTCTGGAAGCATCAGTGTCCTCGCCTGACACAAGAAGGTAATTCCTACTTTGCAAATGGCTGTAATTGCACACACATTCCTTGGCAGTCAATAAATGACAGATGTCATGATTTATGAGTCCTCTAATCTCTCTCATCATCCCGAAGGACAGCCGCTATGCAATTTTAAGATAAATCTATAGCAGAATACACGTCGGGACACTATATAGGGAACATTGCCTTTTCACCTCCCCCGTGGCATTCCTTCCGAATGAAGAGGCAAGTGTGTCTCTGGGAACAGACTCACGTGGGAGAACTTGGAGTGGGCAATTTGTGGACTCATGTTCTATAGTACTGGCAGAATGTGGGCTGATCACGGGATGGGGATTGTCTCGCTGCCTGCAATCTTACAGTTGCCACACCACGGCACGGCGTTATTTTCATCTCTCTGACGGACTGATTACAACGCAAAGCTGTGCTGCCTGACCAATGAGCTAGGTGTCTGCTCTAATAACGCAATAAGTGTTATTACTTTTTAAAAAATCAAATAGAGATGTGGAGGGAAAACAAGGAGCTATCTGCCAGTGAGCACTTCAAACCATACCACGAAGAGACCAGAGGTTGCTAGATTGTATTTTATTTGAACAAGTTCTACTTAATCTTCCCTGAGATCAAGTGAGGAATTCAACCAAGGCAATAAAGTTGACAATCACTTAGCAACATTTGGAACTTGGGACAGTTCTTTTTCTTTTCTACAAAGAGTGACCAGTGAGAAGGCAGAGAGGAGGGATATAGAGCTACAGAAAGACCAAACAAAAAAATCCAAGTAGTTCAATTTATTTTTTTCCCTACAGAGAATTGAGCCATTCATTCAACTAATACAACCTGTCTTGAGAACTATGCAAATTTCAGCAGGTGTATGTATGACCAGAAAAACATATAAACATAGTCCTTGACCTTAAGAGGCTCATGGTCCAAAGATTTAATGAGTCAGAAAACAGCAAATAATAATAACATAATCGCAAGTTATAAATTACAAGAGTTTTGAGCTTTTTTTGCAGGGTTTTTCTTTTTTTTTTTGGCTGGGGAAAGATTTGAACCCGCCAACTCTGGTATATGGGGCTGGCACCCTGCTCCTTGAGCCACAGGTGCCTCCCAGGGCTTTGAGCTTTTAAAAAGAAGCGGGGGGGGGGGGCGGGGAGAATCACAAAGTGCCTATTTCAGAAAAAGGTACCTATAGGAGTTGTCATTTAAGCTGAGATTTAACAGACGGAAGGAAGGATAAACCTTCCAGTCTGGAGGAGGAGGATGGGCAGGACCTGAAGGCAGAAGGGAACTTAGTGTAATAAAGGGCCTGAGGGAAGAAGTTACCAAAGAAGAGTGAGTAATGGGGAGAGTGGCAAGACGAGAGCGGAAAAATAGTCAAGGGCCAGCTCATACGGCACCTTCAGGTCGTGACTCGTAGTATTAGTAGAATAAGAAGTCATTGAACAGCTGTGAGAAGAAGAAAGACATGATATGATTTAGACAATCCAGCATAACAATCAGAGGGTAGGTTCTTGAGACAGATTACTGAGGCTCAAATCTTGGCACAGCCACATGTACCTGGGTGACCTGGTGTTTCCTTTTCTGCAAAGAACAATAATGACAGCACCTACCACCTTGTTTGGAGAGTTCAGTGAATGATTTCATGGGAAGGCCATGGAACAAAAGCTAAGACACAACAAGTACTCCATAAAACCTGTTTATGTGTATAAACGTGTATATATGTAAACTATGTATTTTTATGTTTACATAGATACGTAGCTAATATATATAATGATTTTCATTATTGTAAAGTTATTGTTCTTGATGCCACATGGAGAAAGAATTGGCACACACAAAACTGTGGACGCAGGAAGACACTTCGGGAAAGTACATTTAAGAAGGTAAGATGGAAACATTGACGGCCTAGAATAAAAGGGTGGCAGTGGGGGGAAAGGGAAGGAGGTGGAGCTCTATAAATTCTGGACACAAATAAATTGTATCTGCATCTCGGGATGTGGGGGATATGAAAGGAAGGAAAGGGTGATCAAGAATGACACAACCCAAATGCCCATCAATGGATGAATGAACAGACAAACTTCGGTACTAAATATACATGCAAGGAAATATTATTCAGTCACAAAAAGGAATGAAATACCAATACATGCTTCAGGGTAGCTGAACCTCCAAATACGATGCTTAGGAAAAGATGCCAGGCACCAAAGATCACATTTTGTATGATTACATTTATTTGAAATATTCAGAAAAAGTAAATCAAGACTGAGAATATAAAGACGGTTTCTAGAGTCTGGGGAGAGGGGAAGATGAGCAGTAACTGCTTAATGGGAGTAGGGTTTCCTTTTGGAGCGATATAAAATGTGTTTGGTACTACCTAGAGACACAATGTTATCATTGTACAAAATCCTACTGAATTTTTCACTTTACCTGTAGGGTAGGTACAGGGTAAATTCCTCAGATGATAGACCCATTAAAAATTCCAGACTCTACAGCTAACAGAGAAAAACGAATGTCACAAAATGCAACTAGTACCCCTTAAATCTATTAAAATAAAATAAAAAAAATAAAATGGTTAATTTTATGTAATGTGGACTTCATCTTAATAAATTCCTTTTAAAAAAATAATGAATCTTAGGTTTTGTCTTGATCAGCTGTCTATTTCAAGTCAGAAGAGGACAAAAAGGTCGGTGTTCTGTTTTGATCATTTGATTATGTGATGTTTATAATGTATACACGTGAAGATGCGTAAAATGACTTACATGTGGGGGGGCTCAGAGGAGCCCTCAGAACTTAAAGCACAAACGTATAAAAGGTAAAAGTAGATGATATAAGTAAGGGAAATTTTTAGACAAAAGATGAGAAAAAAAGACAAGCTCTGAGGAAACAGCGACATTTAAGAAGAGAACCCAACGAAACAGAATGAGAAGCAGAAGGAAATTAAGAAGACCATCCTGGAAGAGCTCAGCATCCTGCAGGCAGGTAACCATCCGCTTTGAGCAACACCACGGAGAAGTCAGGTAGGAGGGGCAGGGAAGAAGTGCATTGCATCTGGCAACGCGAAGGTTGCTGTTGACTTTAACAAAGGGAGTTCCAGTTAGTAAAGGTGGAGAGGCACATTGGGAATGGGCTGAAGAGCAGAGAGAGGATGAGGAAGCCTAGGCAGTTTGTTTGGATAGATAGTCTGGAATTTGGCTATAAAGAAAAATAGGAAAATAGGGCAGGGACTGAAACAGTACATATACTTATGCAAAAAAAAATATTCTTAAATTATGGGAAATACCAGAGCTTTGATTGTATGATAACCCTGTGAGATTTCTCCTGAGGGAAAGCAGGAATAATTGAAGGAACGGATATCTGATGAGCCAAGAGCAAAAGTGGAGACACATCCCTTCTCGGGGGAGGAGGAACACTTCGCTCATTATGGAAGAAGAATTTGGACACAGATGCACCGAGTTGGCAGGTTTGTGGGAAGATGAGTGAGTTCATTTCCAATGACTTCTATTTTCTCAATGAAGTATGAGTCTGGGTCATCAGTAGGAGGAGGATGTGTGGGAGGCTTGAGGAAAAAGGAGATGATATGGTACAGTCATCTCATCGGGATGAAGAAACCTAATAGGATTCTTGAGCACGGCTGAGTGTCTGCTTGAGGTTTCTGAATTCTGAATCAGTCATCTTGGCTTTGTGACTTTCCCCAACAAAGTTACTGGTTGGGTTTGAGCAGAGGAAAAACAGGGAAGAATCGTGCATCCTTAGAATAGCCTTTATGATTCACCCCAGACCTATCATACTCTTCTTCCTGCTCACTAGCCACCAAGCACTTACCAACATTTAATAAGCCCATCTGTTAAATATAGAAGAGGAGGAACAGCAGCAGCATATTTTGTGCCTGGACAGCTGCCAGTGATAACAAGGGTAGGTACTAATATTTGGGCCCCACCGAGCCCGCTGCTTCCAGGAAACTCAGTCTTACAGCTACACTTGCAGTGATGACTGGTTGCCATGGAAATTGCCATGTTAAAAAGGCCAAAGTCATTTCAGGAGCTGAAATGCAGACTCACTAATTCAGTGTGAGAAATATCGGAATTAAAGGACAAATGATAGAATAAATAAAGAAATGAGATTGTGTCTCTTTCCAACTAGACTGAACTCTACTGTGTCAAAGTGAATTCCAAACAAGAGGAATCAAAATTAATTACCTGGTAAAGGAGAGTGAGGAAGGACAAAGAACCCAGTAGATCTTACTGAAATAATAAAAATCAAAAGTAGAAGAAGAAGAAAAGACAGATTTTTCTGGGTTTCGAAAAAGGCTTTCATACGGATTAATTAATAAGTAAATGATGGCCGCCAACCCTCTGGTGATGGGACCCAATGAATCTATGCTGTTCTTTGGGAGTCCTCCTGTCTCTTTCGTCACATCATTTAGCCAGGCTCACATGTCCTCCCCTGCTTCTTGCCATCTGTCCACACCCACTTCACCTTTGAGAATCCATTCTGTCTTCTCCTCATCATGCGTCAGGTGTCAGCTTAAAAAACTCTCCCAAAACACCTTTGTGTATCCCCCTCAGACTTGTTTATGCCCCAGATTTTATGGACGGTGCATTGTGAAGAACACTGACTGCTATTATAATTATATATTGGGAGGTAATTGCTTAATATCTGTTTCTGCTGAACACCATCTCCCCAGTTCTCAACATGTATCTTGGCACTTAGAGACAAGTTTTACAATCATGGAAGGAAAGGAAAGGAGAGAAGAAGGAAGAGGGAATATTAAAAAAGGGAGAAAGAATGACGGGAATGACAGACGTGCCTTGCCCTACGAGGGTTGTCTCCTTCCTTTGAATTCATACAACGTCTCTGTGTCCTGCGTTTAATACTGAAATACAGACTGCTCTGATACTTCTCTTGGATTTTCTAACATGGAAATATTGGATGCACAGTGGCTTCCGAGCAATTATTTAAATGAATGAGACTCACAGCATTTGCATGTAAGAATATAAGAAATACCAGATGCTGACAGTGTCATCAAATATACTTTCAGACATGCTGATCACGTGCACCATGAATTTTTTAAAGGGTTTTATCTGAAGTCTTCTTGAATGTGTGCCTTTGCATGGAATAATGTAATCCTGAAATATTCTAACTGGATGTAAAGGCGCCAGAAGATTCCTGTTTAACTTCTCTACCCTGGTTATTGATTGCGCGTTGCTTCACAGCTAAAAGTCCAAAAATTCTGAACACTCCATAGTTGCTTAGAGGCTTTCCTTGCTTCTAATGGCAAAGTTTTCTTCTGAGAACAAAATGCCACTCAGACAAGACTCGTGACATTTTCCACATCACCCAGGAGCTGTTCCCATCACCACCTCTGTTGTGCGTGATTTATGGTGTGAGTCTTTCATCTCCCTACTCTGAATGGGTTGAACTCCCGTAACACCTCAATAAACATCTACTGTACTAAGCTATTGTTCATTGGGGAGTGAGGGTCTTCATGATTTCATAGACTTCACTCAGCCTTCCTGGACATTCTTTCCAGGTCAATTATTGTTAATAGTTATAAGATGAACACATTAGGACAGGCATAATGCCTACCGAGAATAGATTTCTCACTTCAAGCCCTCCTCTTAAAAAAAAATGAGGGTGGTTATGCAAGCCTGTATCAGATATTTTACAAAATTATTCATTCCTGTAATAATTACATTCAAGCATATCATACCAATTTTACCCTCAGAAAGGGTTATCAGATTCGATTATATAATTAAAAACTGGCCTTACGTGGCTATCTTGAAGATAAGAATGCATGCTTTGAGCACAAAGTTAATAAATGTTATTTGTCATAACTCTTCCCTTTCTTTTTCATCCAGTCCTTCTTAACCTACCATTTTTCTTTCTTTCCTTCATTTTATCTATTTCCCCTCTGTTTCCAATTGCCAGTGAAATATGGGCCTTGCTTTGACCCGGTTAGAGCCATCATACCCATCAATTTTGCTGACTCCTTTTCTAGCATGAGAATGTTAGCAGCAGGGGATATGGCCTTGAAACGTGGTATGATATTCCCCGCATTCTAAATGACACCAAATCTGAAAAGAATTGCATTTGTAAAACTAACGAGAGACTTTATCTTTTTTAATTGGCAAATAAAAATTGTCTTATATTCATGGTGTACAACAAGATGGTTTGCTCTCTGTCCATGTTGTGGAATGACTGATAAATCTAACAAACTCCCTTTATCTTGTAAGAACCTCCATGTCATGCTCGGTGCCAGATGCAAAAAGAAAATGTAGGGGCAAGGGGAAAGGGCAGGGAGACTTCTGCTGGGACATCGTAGGTAGCATTAGGGAAGGGTGAATTAAATGTATAGTGTCAGATCCACAAAGGAGAGAGCCATGATGATGCCAGCTGAGGACCTAGCAAAAAGGCAGGGTGCCTCCCATCTGCCTGGATAACACAGGCTGAGCCATTCCTGTGGGAGCGATCCTCGGGGAAGCTGTCTGTGACTCAGTGACTCCACCAGCACTGATGTGTGGGCAAAGAGTTACAGTAAAGAAAATGACTGCCCAGAATGTGGTGAGGACAGCGTCACTTACTGGCCCCTGTAGTCAGAAAAACTCATTCATTCACCTTTTCGTGTTATTTATGAGGCACCTACTCTGTACAAATCATAGTTCCTAAATAAGCCTTCTCTCCCAGATTCTCACAACCTCATCTTTCGAGCGCTCCGAAATCATCTCCACATGTCTAGTCTCTCCCTGTTCTAGTCTATCCCACACACAAAGGCCCGGAAATTCTTCCTCCTACACAAGACTGGTTATAAGCACAGGCTCTGGAATTAGACTTCCTGGATTCAAATCCTGCCTCCACAACTGATTGGCTTTGTGGTCTTAGGCAAGTTATCTTAGCTACCTAAGTTAGCAAGTTATTCTCTGAGCCTCCGTGTACTGGTTGGCCTAGGCTAAGTGGCAGAAACAAAAGTCCCCATATTGTCACAGGTTTACCAATGAAAATATATTTCTGGCTCATGTTTAGTCCACCGCGGGTCTGAGTCCATGCTCGGCAACCTCCTCTGCCATTCCCAAGGTTAAACGTGCAGCCTCTATCTGGATCACGCCAGACAGCAGCAGAGGAAAAGAATGCAGTGCTATTTTAAAGCTTTTGCTCCAAAATGTCATATCTCACTTTCACTTCCATTTTATTTAGGAAAGCAAAGAGGCAGAACTGAAAAGGAGAGGCAGAAATTATGTTGACAATATAATCAACTACACTCACATTCTTCGTCTGCAAAATAACTTCTGTACACTTTCCCCTTTAGTGCCATGCTCATTGCCTCCCTCCCCGAGTGCAAATGTTCAATCCTACAGAACCATTCATCTTCAACCCCAATAATCAAGTTTGATATTTCATATATAAGTTGTCGCAATAAATATATAGTTTCAGGCATACACAGAGAAGATAAAGTTTTCTACTAAAAAAAATAAGTCATGCTGGGGTGGCGTCTGTGGCTCAAAGGAGTAGGGAGCTGGCCCCATGTACCAGAGGTGGCGGGTTCAAACCCAGCCCTGGCCAAAAACTGGGGAAAAAAAAGTCATGCTGATAAAGTCAAACTAAGCATAGCCATTCAAGG
>NW_003852402.1:30326213-30405533 GCF_000181295.1 Otolemur garnettii | reverse complement strand
CGCCCGTCATTCTATACTCTGTGCAAACACACAGACTCCTCCCACAAGGGTTGACACAACAGGAAGAAGGGGAGAAAAGAGAAGAGGGAAAGGATCTGTACGTAAGGAACTGAACCAAATCAAGGCATCCAGAGTTCACTGTCAGCCCAACATTGGAAAAGTTGCCTACACCACAGGAATGCTGTGGTGGGAAAACTATTTATGAGCTTTCATAGACTCAGTCAATATGTCCACATATCTTCACAAATCCTCACATTTCTAAATACCCTTATAGCTTATCATCTATTCCACGAAACACAAAAAGTATAATTTCATCAAGGATGATGAGTGAAACATAGCAATCAATGCCACATAGAATGGTAGCCCAGCCAGTATATGAGTCAGATTAGAATAGCTATTCTAACAAACAACCCAAAATCTGAGTGACTGAACACAATCAAGTTGACTTCTTGATGTCATCGTAGTCCTCTGTAGGTTAGTAGTAGCAGGAGGGAAGGGCTGGAAGTTCTGCTCCACATACTCATTCAGGAGTCCAGGCTTCTTCCACCTTGCCATTCCAACCTCTTCTGTGTTGTTGGAGTCCTTTCTGCATGGTGAGGAGAAGAAAGAAAAGGGGGAAGATTTTTCCACCTTGGCCTGGAAGAAGGATGTGTCCCTTTCATCAGGTTCGTTGACCACAACTCAGACACAAACCTACACCTAACCATAAGGAGGCTGGGAAACATTGCCCAGCTATGTGTCAAACAGAAGGCAGTTTGGGAAACAACTGGCCAACCTATACCACAGTGACCTAGGCTTGCTTTCTAGCTAGGTGATTTGGTCCAGCTTATAAACCTGAAGACTAAAGACATTTTACCATAAGAACATCTGCACATGAATGTTTACAGCAGCACAATTCATAATTGCAAAGAGTAGAAACAACTTAGGTGCCCTTCACCACATGAATGGATTAATAAAGGGCCAGGTAGGATGTATTTTAAGCCACATGAGTTGAAGACCTAGATCATGCTACTCAGTTCTGCTGACGTAACCAAAGTAGATGTAGTATGTGTACACAAAGGAATAATATTCAGCCATAAAAAGAGGGAGATTTGGGGGCTTTTGCAACAACCTGGATGGATTTGGAGAACATTCTCCTAAATGAAGTTCATAGGCATGGGAAAACAGTGTACTCAGTACTAAATTGAAACTAGTAGATTAACAACTACATGCTCACATGAGAGAAAAGCCCAAGGAAATTCAAGTAAGGGGGAGGAGAAAGGGGTTGGGTAAGTTTCCTCCCAATGGTACTCTGCACAGGCATTTGGTGTACTTCCCGGGTGAAGGACACACCTACAACTCTGACTTTAACCTTACACAAGTAAACAATGTGACCTAATCATGTGTATCCTCATTTTAATCTGAAGCTTTAAAAAAAATGAAATTAAAGAAACAATCTAAAAGCCAATGACTCAAGTACGTGAATTTACAAAATCACAAATTACAACATATTGGGTACATTTGGCCTCACATGCTACGTACCAATCATCAGGTCCTCCTTTGCTATTATAAAGTACCAGTTTTGATACAAATTTGCTAAATCACTCTGTAAAACTGAGAAGTCTGATCAATGGATTATGCTCCTTAAACTGATGATGAATTGAGCTAACAGGTTAAAAAGCATAGCCATTCAAGGCTAAACACACATGGAGTAACACCCAGACCCAGCGCCCGTCATTCTATACTCTGTGCAAACACACAGACTCCTCCCACAAGGGTTGACACAACAGGAAGAAGGGGAGAAAAGAGAAGAGGGAAAGGATGTGTACATAAGGAATTGAACCAAATCAAGTGTTTTGGGATATGCTTGACTACCTGTCCTGATAAGGAATAAGATGAATTCATAGGATTTGCCTGCCCTCAGAGTCAATAATTGTTGAAAGATTGTCAGGTCCAAGCTAGGTGACATCATGCAGGGTGAATGAAAATCATTTCCTTCTACATCGATCGGTGCTTGGGTTTTGTTTAGACTTCAGCTGGCTGGGACTTGTTGTAAGTAACCAGATATCGTAGGTTTGAAATAAGCTTTCCATTTGCATCACTGAGCAGTGAGTGCAGCCAACAGGAAGCCCAGTGATTCACATAACTTGTTTTAATTGAAATTAATACCAAAATAAGCAGAACTGCCCGAAATGGCAGCTCTATGCTCTGTTGGAATATTTTCATGGTCTCCACTAGTGACAACCCTTATCAGGAATGAACTGTTCACTCCAATAGTGACTCACAGCACTTTCCAGGAGGGGGGGAAAAGTCCCTGGACCAGTGCAAGTTTTCAATTAGGGGAAAAAGTAAAAATTTACATCTTTGGGTCTTTATTAAATTTCAGTCATAGGTTCAAGTTCAACTCCAGGTTAAGTGTCTAATGCTTAGAGACAATCAGTACCCTCAGCCGTCTTCTGCTAACCCCTCTTTGTCCTTCCCTAATCTCATAGATTAGGTCCGTTGAAGAAAGAGGATAATTTCGATAATTAGTTTATTTTTTAAAAAAATTTTTATTGAATCATAGCTGTGTACATTAATGCTCAATAATTAGTTTATACTAAGCATCTTCTAGGTGAAGACCCAGGTTTTGCAAAATCAGCAAACTTGTCTATGAATGGCCAGATAGTACTTATTTTAGGCTATGTGGGCCATATGGTCTTGATCCTGACTACTCAATTCTGCTGATGTAACCAAAAGCAGACACGGATAATGCATAATGAATGAGTGTCTCTGTGTCTTAATAAAACTTTATTTACAAAACAAACAGCAGGCCAGATTTGACCTATAGGACATTGTTGTAGACTTCATATGTTTTACCATTTAATTTTCACTGAAGTGGGTATTGCTATTCATGTTTTCAGATGAGGTTAACTGATATTCCCAAGGCTTCTTCTATAATAATAGATGAAGCTATGCCAAAGCCTACTATACTTTTCCCGCTTACACTGCCTGGGTGAAGAAGGAAGCAAGGAAGCATGCAAAATAGTAAAAGCTGCACCTTTGAGCCTGGTTATTTTCAAAGGCAACTGCTAACTCTAGAGTTGTCCAACTCTTCCCTCTAGGTGATCCAGTGTTGACCTGACCAAATTTTTCATGATGCAAAATATATAAGGAGTCAGACACCACCCCAAAGAAGCACCCCAAAGAAGCACCCCAAAGACCACATATACTCCTAAAATAATTTGTTCCCCACTGTCTCTGGAGCTTCCAATCCACATAAAAGTTAAATAATTATGCCAAACTGGAAGGGTGCTCAAGAATTAATCTGCTGTCTCACAAACACCCTATTTATAATATCCCTGTGTTTAATGTCCCCTACAGGAACAAGAAGTGAGTCTATGTCCCCACAAACACCCTATTTATAATATCCCTGTGTTTAATGGCCCCTACAAGGACAAAAAGTGAGTCTATGTCCCTGAAAAGCTGTGCATAGCACCTGACACAGAACGTTCTCAAGAAAGATTTGTGCCATGTCTTCACGGGACATCAGCATAAGCAGATACTCTAGCACAAGAGAAATATACACAAATATTGCAATCTGCCCTGCATTATTGCTTTGAATCAAAGGAGAATTAAAGGCACTGTGGTTATTCAGGGAAGAAAAGAATTCAGCTGCAAGCACATCGTTACATAAGATGGAGCATCAAAGCTGGCCCTTGGAAGGAACGTAAGTGGGACACGGTAGGTGGAGACGTTGAGGAAAGGGCATCTCAGCTTAAGACACGATGACCAAAAAAAGAGAGACGGGGCAAGGTGGGGCATCTTAGAATAGAAGCTGCTTGGCTTGACTAAAACATTGGCCAGAGTGGGGGAACAGTGAAAGTCAAGGCTTAGAAAAGGAGCAAAGGTGAGGGCATGACTTGAATCATCAGAGAGAGATTTTGAGATTAAAAATTAATATGGGGAAATTTATTTTCAAACAGAAAATATTTCAAAGGATTTCATTTTCTCCAAAAATTCAGAATTATTTTCCTAATTCAAAAGGAAGCTGACAGGAAATATAACACAAAGCTTAGTTGTAATAAAGTAGAGAAATTACAGTTGAAAGGTAGAGTAAATGATGTATCGACATATCACCGTGTAGTGATGGATTTGTTATTTTTTAGATGTGTGGATATATGTCTAGCCTCAGGAGGTCCTAGAACCTCATGAGGTAAAAAACTGAATCTGTTTTTTCTCACCATTGTATTCCAAAAGCCTAGCACAGTGCCGGGTCCATAGCAGGTGTTCAGTACATGATTAAAGAAGAAATAAATGCAGTAGGACTCTTCTTCATATCCATAAAAATGAGCACCTTTTTTGTGCTTATTTCTTGGCTTAGAGTAAATACATATCTATTCAAAAATATATTTGAAAGACAACCAGATAATTCACAAAGAAAAGTCTTATTTAAACATAAACACGCATACACACAAACATTAGTTATTGCCTTGATTTTGGAGTTGATTCATGAAAGATTCAAGTAAACCTGAATTTTTATTTTAAGATCAGAATGTAGCCATATTTAAGAGGTCTGTGTCATGAGTTATTTCTGATGGCTACAAATAACACATACAGAATCCTATGGCTAAATCAAAATAATGATTACCCAACTCGTAATTGTCCATCCACCCCACGGCCACTCCCTACTCATGTCTGATCTGCTACTCTGCTCCAAGGTCGTCTTCCTAAAGTTCAAGTATAATCATGTTTTCAGCATTTTGTAACCCCATAGTAATGGGTCATTTGAAGTTTCAACATTTGCAAAATCTTACTAGCAATATTATAGCATGCACATTACAGCCACATTAGGTAAATCATGGCCTGTGGGCTGGGAAGTTGTCCATGGGAATTCTGATGTTTGTTTCAGCTCATCTTCGAAGTCTAGTTAGAAAGAAATCACTCCCTACATTTCCTAATCACTGAGGCTAAAGCAGGATTTCCTCACCAAGTAGGCAAAGGATAATCTTTAGAGACACTGTTGCCTCAGAGTAAGATGATGAAACCCCAGATGGTGCCTTGTGGGTCCCATATGGCACAGAAAACTGTGCGGTGTCAATCAGTGAAGGAAAGGAAGCATGAGAATGGTCTGGAAAGGTGCACCTTCCACAATAAATGTGGGATTCCTGTTCTTTCTTGTCATTCACAGTTTTTTAAAATTATTTTTAAGTAATTAGTGTTTACTTAGGCAACATTTCTTGATGGTGGTAGGATTGTCATCCCACTGCACGGCACACGACAGATAGCTCACTTCTGGAGTTATTAGAGAGGCTCTTTCTGAGTAGCATAGTTTCCAAAAGTGGAGGTGGAAATTAAATGGCATTTACATAGCAGAGCTGTAGGGATAATTAGTAATTCGACACACAGCCATTCAGGACAAGGTCAACAGAAGGAGTCACATTAAGTATCACATGATAACCGTTTAATGGCCATGTGAAATGAGTGGGTGGTCTAGACTCAGCTCTAGTCAGGTACTGGTTCCCACACTCCCAGACTCACAAGGGGGTCTAGAGTTCAGCTGCACACAAAGACTCACATAGGCAGCTCTTGCTGGGTAGACTTAGCCGGGAATGCTGCCATTAGGCCAGAGGCTGCAGCTCCTTCTAAATAAATAACGTCATTCAATGAAGCTGCAAATGTCTGACATTTTAAGTGCACTGACCTAACTAAATTATACCAGTTGGTAAAATTTTTCAACTTGAATGGTTTTTCCATTTCTTTGCCACAATATTATGAAAGGGACTGGGCAGAGTCATGCTAATCCAGGGGAAAATGAGATGTTTGGATAAAGAAGGACAGGGCAGCTTCATGTTGAAGTATTACTAGCAGGAAAAATAAAAAATGGCTTTCCATTCATGAGAAATGCCTCGGAGTTCCCTGACACTCTGGGAATACACCAGTCTATTGGGGCAGCCCGACCATCTCTAGTTATAAAGTTTTCATCCCTCCCTTGTCCCCAGTGGATTTGAGAGACTGTCCATTTTTAATTTTACCAATTCTTTCTTTGACGATACAGATCCCTCTTCTATGTTCAGGGCAAACAAGTTAAACAAGCAGAGAAGAGCAAAAGGTTTTGTTACGTTATGCTAAGATTTGCATACCTCGACACCAATGCTTTGTAGACATTTAACTCAACAGACATTTGTCTCAGGCCTACTGTGTGCTGTTCTGGAAACCACTGGCCCTATATCCCAGTCTCCACCTAAAGAGAACCCAAGCACAGGTCAACATACGGATATATTTCAAATTCTTTTTTTTTTTTTTTTTTTGAGACAGAGCCTCAAGCTGTCCCCCTGGGTAGAGTGCTGTGGCATCACAGCTCACAGCAACCTCCAACTCCTGGGCTCAAGCAAGTCTCCTGCCTCAGCCTCCAAGTAGCTGGGACCACAGGTGCCTGCCACAATGCCTGGCTATTTTTTTTTTTTTTTTTGGTTGCAGCCGTCATTGTTGTTTTGGCAGACGCGAGCCGAATTCGAACCTGCCACCTTAGGTGTATGTGGCTGGCACCTTAGCACTTGAGCCAGAGGCGCCGAGCCCTCAAATTCTTTAGAACAGGTGCCAGCAAAGTTTTCTTGTGGCTTCATGCGATTTATGTTAGTCTCAGTCAAGCTACACATTTATGAGCAGCGTGACTTTGTAACGTAAAAGCAGCCATTTACATCAGTGAATGGGTGTGGCTATCTTCCAGAAAAGCTTTATTTTTAAAGCTGGCAGCAGGCCTATGGGCTGTAATTTGCTGAGTCTTTTCCTAGAGCATTAAAAAGTCACCTGAGGCTGGGTGTGGACTCTTACCTATAATTCCAACACTTTGAGCAGCCAAAGCAGGAGGACCACTTGAAGTCAGAGGTTCAAGACCAGCCTGGGCATCATAATGAGACCTTGTCTCTACAAAAGATTTAAAAATTAGCCAGCTACGATGATGCATGCCTATAATCCTAGCTAC
The DNA here is from genome assembly GCF_000181295.1 of Otolemur garnettii. Taxonomy (NCBI): domain Eukaryota; kingdom Metazoa; phylum Chordata; class Mammalia; order Primates; family Galagidae; genus Otolemur; species Otolemur garnettii. The sequence goes on along the minus strand of NW_003852402.1, from coordinate 30,398,590 downwards.
TCAGAAGGCTGAGGCAGAAAGATTGCTTGCGGCTTCAAGGAGCTACAGTCACATGACTGTACACAGTCCTGGGCTACAGAGAAAGATCTTGGCCTCACCCCCAACCAAAAAAAAAAAAAAGTCACCTGAAAAGCAAAGTGAAGAAGAATGGAAGGAAGAGCTGAGTTTGTTGACTATTTTTTGCAAACTGTGATCTGATTTTTCCCAGTCATGGCCATGGAGACATGAATTAATCTCCTTAGTTAGATGCAGAAGCAGCTTCACTGTCAAGAGTATTTTATTAATTCATGACTTATGCTTCATCTACCTTCTGAAAGAGTCTGCAGTGGCTGTCACTGGGAATACACACATAAAGGTTTGCCTACGTGGTGTGATTGAAGAGACTCCCCCAAGCAAGGCAGTTCTGGGTAGAATTATGTCATTAATTAGAAATTCACTTGAAATGACAATTTCCTCGAATACATAGTTAAGATAGGGTGTTCCAACCTGTAGCAGACAAAAGTAGAAAAGGTGAGAGGGCTCCTCAGGACATGTCCAAAGCAGATCCCAATCCAGAAGAGAAGACACTTTGGGGATGGGGCATGAGTTAAATTGAGTGTCAAATCATTAAATGAGAGAGAATGGAAGAGAAAGAGCACCAACATGTTCAGAGAAGTTACTATGCTAAATCTGGTATTAAGTACTTTGAAATGTGTTACCCATTTAATCTTTTCCTTTTTTATTTCCTGTAGCAATATTCAATCTTTTTAAACGAATTTTATCACATATATTTGAGGTTTACAACATATTATGAGATCCATGTAGGCAATACAATGGTTGCTTGCTATAGTGAAGGTGATTAACTTATCATCTCACATAGTTACTTTACTGGGAAGCTAAAATTCACTTAACAAAATTCCTTAATACAATTTTACTAACCGTCGTTCCTAGGTTGTATGTCAGATCCCCAGACCTGTCCGTCCTACATATCTGCTACTTTGGATCCTTTGATCTATATATCTCTCCATTTCCTCTCTCTCCCTCCCTCCTCATGGCAACCATTGTTTTGTTCTCTATCTCTGTATATGTGATCTTTAATTTTTTTTAGATTACACATATTAAGTGAGACTGTGCAATATTTTTTCCTTCTGTGTCTTGTTTATTTCACTTAGCATAATGTCCTTCAAGTTCATCCGCATGTGGAAAATGACAAACTGCCCTTTTTCAAGACTAAATAATATTCCCTTGTAATCTATTTATCTACCTCCTTAGATAGACAGATACTGTGTTTTCTTCATTCATTTGACTATCAGTGGACATATAGGTTGCTTCTAGTTATTGGCCATTGTGAATAACACTGGGAGTGCAGATATCTTTATGAGGTGGTGATTTCATCTCCTTTGGATATATGCCTAGGTGATGGATTCCTGGGTCTGATGGTAGTTCTATTTTTAATTTCTTTAGGAACCATAGTACTATTTTTATAATGGCTATACCAATACACCTTCCATGAGCAATGTACTTGAGATCCCTTTTCTCTGCACCACTGCCAACACTTGCTATCTCTTCTCTTTTTATAATAAGTCATGCTAATGGGTATGGGGATATTTCATAGTGCTTTTAATTTGCATTTCCCAGTGATTGCTAAGGTTTCACACCTGTTCATGTATCTGGTAGCCCTTCTTATGTAGTCTTTGCAGAAATGTCTGTTTAGATCCTGTGCCCAATTTTTAATCTGGTTATTTGTTTTTCTGCTATTGAATTGCAAGAGGTCTTTATATATTTTGGATTTTAATCCCTTATCAGATATGTGGTTTGAAAATACTTTTCCCAGTCCACAGGCTGCCTTTTCATTTTGTTGATTGTTTCCTTTGCTATGTGGAAACGTTTCAGTTTTACATAGTTTTATTTAGTTTTGCTTTTGGTGTGACATAAAAAAAAAGATCATTGCTAAGGCTAATGTCAAGAAGCCTTCTCCCTGTGTTCACATCTAGGAGTTTTATAATTTATAGTCTCACTCTATTTAATCTTTCCAGTCCTCCAGGGTAGGAATATGACGTGCTAAACAAAAGAAAAAAGAATGAAAACATCCCCCCAGTTCACATATCTAATAGCTCCAAGAACTGGGATTTGAACCCAATTCTATTTCCATCATGACTGAATTTCTGTTAAAAAAAAAAAAATCAAGATTTTGCCCATCTCAAGTCAAGAATTCTTTCTCTTAATTTATTTTTCTTTATTTTTCTTATGGTATGCTCGTTTTCTCATAATTAAATCACATTATGATCAACATGACCTTTAAAAACACCCAAACCTATAATTGGTATATAATTCTTCATAATGGAGATCACTGGGCCACCAGAAATGAAAGAATATGTCAAAAGCTATATGCCCTCCTTCCTCAGTTAACTGAGGTTGACTTTAAAATATTCAATAACTCTTATGCATTTAGCTACAAATCAAGCCTGATCATATGTGTATGATAATTATAAGACTAGCTAACATATAATGAATACTAAGTATATTGCATAAAATGACAGCATTTCACAATTCTTTGATAATCTTACGGGGTAGGTACTATCAAATTTCCATTTTATGGAAATGATCTCTCATTAAGAGAATAATTTGCTCTGGGTCACCAAACAAGTTAAATAGCTGAGCTACAAACCCACATCTTCTTAAATTATTTATAAATTCAGGCCTTAAAGAAAAATTACATGGATACTTTCCCTACTTATCAATGACAAGACTCCCACTGTGGTAAGTATCTTCTTTCCTGTATCCACCTACATAGACTTTTGAGTCCCAGAAAAGGAGTCAAAGGAAGAAAAGGCAGCTCTCTCCAGCCTACTCATTCTGTCTGCTCTCTCAATACTCCCTGTAGAAATTAGGAGCAAAAAGTAGGGGTGTGGGGTGAGGAGAGAGGTCAAACATTCTTGAAGGAGAAGGAAAAACATAGCTTACTAAACTCCTGGTAAATTTATAGATGCCTTGATCTAAACAAAATCACAAGTAAATTCAAATGCAATATGTGTCAAAATCTTTTACTGTCAGAAACATTGCAAAATATACAAGAAAGTTACTATTCGTTTCCCCCTTTTTTTGGCATAATGGAGTTTTTTGATATCAAAAACTTAGGAATCCATGACTTTTTTTTTCTGAATTTCAGAAAGCCTTACATTGTGTGAGCTAAATGACAAACTGAATTTTATTTCTTAGTGGGAACAATCTCGTTTCCCTGACATTAGCACACATACATTGTTCTTTTAAATCCCTTTGCCTATATGGAATCGAGATACAATTCTTAAACAACAAAGACTGTAATTGTATTAGCAGCACAATGAGTCACCCTATCACTTATATCCTGAATAAATGTGAGATGCGTCTGTTGAAATGGAATCCGTGGGCTCTCTTTAATGGGCCAAATGTCTCCAAGAACAGAATAGTGGGCGGAAGCAATCCAGCTGCTCAGACTGCAAATCTTTTGTTCTTGAAAGAAACATCAGAAAAGCATCATGAAAAAAAGTAAATGTACATACTTTACCTTGAGAAGAGATTAACAAAGCTTAGTTAGAACTCTGATCCTTTGGCTGCTTACATAGCTGTTTATTCCTCACAGGAGGTCTGGTAAGAATGAATTTTCCTCTCGGGTGTGTTCTTTAGATTACAGTTTTCAAACTTTCTGGAGGCAAATGATCATATAATCTACTTTTCCTATGTACTTCCATGGCTACTGCAAAAAAAAGAAAAATAGCACCCTGAAATGAAAGGAAAGACGAGTGTGGTTGCTGTTGTTGACCAGGCAGCAAGGGTGGAGAAGAGCAAAATGTTCCCTAGTGTCAAAACCAAAAATATGGCATAAGAATCATTGCACAAAGTGGGGCATTTCAGCAAATTAAAACTGCTCAGGGCATATCTAAATGGCCTTGAGTGCTCTGCAAATGCCCTTGGGCCAGGGCAAGGCTACTTTGCAAAAGGAAAGAAAACTTTGCTCTTGAAAGAAACTTGGCCTCATGGTTGGGGAGAGGGTGCCCTGCAGTGGAGAAAACCTCACATTCTCATGTTAAAACAGAGGTTGTGCAATGGCTGCTCCCAGTGCCCTGAAGTTGACTACACCTTCTCATCCTTCTCACTGTCCCCAGGCTCAGCAACATCAGGGAAGAGCAGCACAATTTAGAAGTCTAGGAAGACCCCCAGCCCTCCAATGCACGCCCTTGAGAGGAGCAACCTCAAAGCTCAAACGTCATATCAGAAAAGCTGTCCCTCATGGGTCACTCACTTTCTCATTCTCTGAGATGAGTGCAGAAGAGAACCAAGAGGGTCTAGACTTAATTTCTTTGTCCACCCTTCCAAAGGCAATAAAGAGAAGAAAAATCTCAACCCTGACGGGTAAAGAAAGTGACAGGGCTGGCACTGAGGATGGCAGAACAACTCTGGCAAAGGTCATGGCAAGTGATGACTGTGCACACAGGGGTGCAGACTTTAGAGCTAGCAGCAGCAGAAGTACCAGGCACGCTGAGCAGCATGGAGCCGGGCCGACAAAAGGAGGCAAGGGAGCAAGGCAAACAGAACCAAGGAGAGTGTGCAGAGGAAGAAATCTGAGACACCTCACTCTCTGTATGGAAAAGTGCATGATGGATCCCTTACATATCATGCTATTGAAATAAGCCCCCGAGAGACTAGGAACTTTGGGGGAGTTCTGTTAACAAGATGAAGGTCCTTGGCATCTGTAGCTTAATAAATCCACATTGGTTGTGCTAAGGCCCACTCGTACCCTGTCTCTCTCACCCTAATAACGTTTCCATATGGGAGATACTCTACTTCCCTAGAGTAGGGCACAGCTTTTTGCAGACAAGGAAAAGGAGCATCTTGGAAGATTGTGGATCTTGCCTAAGATCACATGGCTGGCCCTTGGCAGACTGAGGACTGGTCCCCTGGTCTGTCTCACTCCATTTTTCCCCCTGTGAAAACAACCTGATCTTTTTTTATTATGCTAAAATAGACAAAACATACTATTTGCGCTTTCAATCATTTAAAATGTACAATTCCATGGTTCTCTGTGTTGTACAATCATCATCTCTACTCATTTCTAGAACTTTTACATCGTCCCATACAAAACTCACTAAACAGTAACCCCCCATCCCTGCAGCCCCTGGTGACCTCTTGTCTCCTCTCTCTATGAATTAGGCTATGGCAAGTCCCTCATAAAGGTAGAATCAGATAATACGTGTCCTTTTGTGTGTGGCTTATTTCAATTAGAATGATGTTCTACAGATTCATCATATTGTAGCCTGAATCAGAATTGCATTCTTTTTTTAGGACTCAGTAACATTCCATTCTATGCATTATACCATGTTTTGTTTCTCTGTTCGTCTGGTGATAGACATCTGGGTTCTTTCCACCTTTTGGGTATTGTGAATAATGACGCTGTGAGCGCTGGACTCTCACACAGTGCAGAAGAAGTTCCCCCAAGAAGCCCTGGCCCTGGACTCTCTCCTTACGGTTTTCATGCATAGTCATATTTGTTCACCAACTCACTCGTGCTACAAAGACTTACAAGGACTTACCATGTGCCAGTCCCAGTCTCAGAGTTGAGGAAATATTCATGGACGAAAGACAGCAGGCTCTCAGCACTTTTGGAGTTTTCAGTGTAGTGGAAGTGACAGGCATTAATCAAATGATTGTATCAATAAATGTGAAATTACAACTCTGGTAAATACTATGCAGGATTTGAAAGACGGTAACAAGGGTGTTTGAGAAATCTAGGGGTTCCCTACCAAAAGGGGCAGTGAGTTGACAATAGAAAGAACGAGTAGAAAATAAATAAATACAGGGTGTTGTTGAGAACTGCGTTTCATCTTGTACTAAAGCCCTGTGGGTCTGGAAGGGAAATGGGACTCATTGAAGGGAATAATAAAAAGAGAAGGGGTAATTATTGAAGCTTCAGAGAGAGATGAAGGATCTATGGAGGATTTTTAAAAACTAGGAAAATCTTGCATGTGTTTAAATGTTGGTAGTAAGGATTCAGTAATAATAGCCAGTACATATGTTCTGGGTCATACATTCCTTATACAAATATATGCATATGCTGTCCATATATTTATTCATTCAATCTTTATAAGCTTTTGGGAAGTAAGTGCTCTTAGGATCCTCATTTTACAGATGAAGAAATAGAAGCAGAGAGTTTAAGTAACTTGCCGAGCTGGTAAAGTATCAGAGCTCAATGGTCATTGACCTTAACCAACGTAAAATCCTGCCTCTATCTCTTACAGAGAAGGGAATAAATACATTAGAGAAAGTATAACATAAGCAATAGGTGAAGGTGGTAGTCCTTAAATACAAGACCCCATGAGAATCAGAAAGTGTGCTCATTAAAATTCATATTTCCACACACTACCCACTGCCTGGCTTTCTGAACCAAACCTGGGTGATTCTGACACAGGTGCCCCAGGGACCTGCTTTGAGGAGCACTGCTTTGCTCTAACAACTGTAAAGGAGGGAACAAGGGGCAGGAGTCCACACATTGCTGTTTGGTTGGGGCAGTTGGAAGAGTTTCCTTCTAAGGGTTTCTATTTCTTCTATGTAATATGACACAACACACTTGAATACTACGAGACAAATGTGGGTATCATCTGAAAGACTCTTGTCAACCATGAAAGGATTGAGAACAACTCTTCCCTGGCATGGAAAGACACTGTCCTGGGGGATTGCAACATTACTTGTCTGCTCTTGTGCCAAGAGTGGCTAAAGAAGGCTGTGTGTTGGTTCCTCAAGACATTGTAGGAAAGAGTGTCTACTACGAGAGTGATTAAGGAAAGACTGGATGAAGAGTGGCAGTAAGGTCAGTCAGCCAAAGACACTGTGGGCAAGACGCCCTGTAAGAGGGAACCAGTAAGACCCAAAAGAGGAAAAGATGTATTTATGGCTGACAGGGAAGTGCACGGGAGACATGATTTATTTACAGGGTCCTTGTGTCTGCAATGGGCATTGTTTAAAACTTCTTTTATCCCACAATTATCTCCCCAAACTTTCTACCAGGCCTCCCAAAACATTGAGATTTACATCTGAAAAATCAGTGCACAGCGACAGGGAACATCTGTGGTCTTCAACTGACACAGCTAATGGCCTTTCTCCAACTCTTACATCACCAGGGACCACAAGCCAACACACACTGTGAGGATGGAACCAGCTGTAGGGAAAACATTCATTATCAGGGAGAGTTGCCCAACATCCAAAAATTCAGCCATGCAGGAAAATTAAATGGAAATATCAAAAGTTGATTGTTTTTTCTAGTCTTCCGTGGGTCATTCTTATTCCCCATTTTAGTCATTCCTAACTTGCAAATCTATAGCTGAAGTTGGATTTGAAATTCAGGCAACTTTCAACTCCTTGTTCATCTGACAATGTGTAATCCACGTAAAACCCAAATGCTGAATTTAGCTAACAATTTCCACTGTCTCCTCCTTCTCCCCTAAATAATTTTTCTTTCACTGGAAGAAGATACTTTTCTTGAGTTGATTCTTATCTCCCTTCAGCCTCTACCATGAACTGCGACAGTCAGTGTCCAGGCATAAAGAAGCGAAGTAAAGAGAGTGAACAAGGTGCCAAATGTGGAGTCCCCACCTACTACATCCTCCTGAGTTTGGGATAAGAGTGGGAGGAGTTTGCTTACAAATTTGAGCTGGAAGCAGAATTTCCCTAGATGACCAGGGGAAAATGTCCATGAACTCAAGCCAAGCCAAAGCCTCCATTCCCAGCCTCGTGGGCAGCCGGTCAACCCTTCGGAAGTGCCTCACACAGGGCTTTGTTGTGTTTCTCCAACAAGGAAGCTTCCTGGAGGTCGCAGCGTCCCCTGCTACCATGAGAATAGCCGGAGCTCAGTCATCTCTTCCCCTCATCCTGTCAGAAGGAAGAGTCAGAGAATTCCCATTTAAAGAACCTCAGCAGAACTGACAGAAAAACAGGAGAAAAAAGGATACTACAGAAGAGTTGTGTAAAATCCTTTATACACACACACACATATATATACAGTAAGATAGATATATGCATAATAATATATATCATAAATACATGTACATACTTACACATATGTACATATCTGTATATGCATGTATGTGTATGTGGGTATGTAATTCATATATTTATTTATGTATTTATTATTTCTTATATTTTCTAATTATATAAAATATTGCCCTCCTCTCCTCCCAACACATATTGATTCTGATTTCACAGTGTCAGAGCATAACCAGAAAACTCAAAAGAATGAAAATTAAAAACACAAAGCAAGTTTCCAGCTGGATGGGTGGTTGTTGCCAAAACAACCTTGACCGGAGAGGCCAGGATGCAAAGCTGATCCAGCCAGCTATAGACAGGTGCCCGAGGCAAAGAGTGACTTGGCAGTGGCTCCTGACGTCCTTCCATCTCCAAATACACAAGTCCAACAAGCCATGTTGTTCCCTCATTCTTTCTCCCAGTGGGAGGAAACACTTCTGGTTAGACATCTGTTTCTGCTTCCAAATGCCCTTGGAATACCCTGAACAGAGTAGGACCCACCTGCTGGACCAGGACCAGGGTGGAAAGGGGCACACTGAGGGCCACCTGGGTGGCAGGCAGTTCGTTCCATGCCCAAGGGCAATTGGCCTATGAAGGTTGAAAAACTGCATCCATGGCACCTTGATTTCCATACAGTTTGTTTGATTTCTTAAGACACTAGGAGACGTGATAGGATAAACTTCTCTCCCCAAAGACAAAGGAAAAGCCAAAGAAGAAGTTATAAACGTTCACATTTTCCTGTCACCACAAATAATCCCCCAGTAATCAGAGCAGTCTATAGCAAAGTATGATTGGCTTGCTCCCGAAAAGAGAAAGCTTTCTTCTTGCCTTCTTCATGATAATCGTGTTACTAATGGAAGTGTGTTTGCAAATCTCCTTAGCTGACTGAGAAGTCTTTCTTAAATTGCCAAACGGCACTGCCTGTCCCAAAGCAAACACGACAAGCACACCTGTGGTTTTTCCTACCAGTTGTTTTTGTTACTTTCTAACTCAGAGGAGCCCAACCTAGCTTCATCCTTACCCGACAGTTGGAACCCATATTTAGCCAAAGGTAAAAATCATCAATGCAAATCACTGGCATTTAGGCAGTTCTAAATCAACAGGTTCTCCTACGGGATTGCGTGTTAGAAGCTCAGTGTGACAAAACTGAAGCCAGCTCTGAAAATAGAGAACATAAAGGTCCTTCGCTACTGGAACGCTCATAAATGCCTCCGACTAGCATTTGAGACTCTCCACCATCTGCCTCCATCTGCCTTTGTAGGCTTCACACCCATTTCTTCAAATCAGGTGCTCCTCTCAAGCCCTGTCAAGCTGCTTCTTCCCCTTTATTCAGCATGAAAGTGCTGCCCCTCACCTGGCTTTTCTTGGCCTTAATCCCTACACTGACCATTGGGCATCTAATCAGTGTGCAGAACTTGGCTCCTTATGCACTTGAGAATTCAGACCACTGGATTCTCTTTCCTCTAAAGCAGTGGTTCTCAACCTTCCTAATGCTACAACCCTTTAATACAGTTCCTATGGGTCACAACCCACAGGTTGAGAACCGCTGCTCTAAAGTCTGTTGTACTCTATCTTGCATACAATCAATTGGCCCTTCAAGCTCTCCTCCCTGGTTATCAGGACTAAACACGTAATTGTTTCCCCAAATATACATAAACAAATTTAACTATACCGTGTGTGGTATGAAAAACACAGAACATGTTAATGGTTGAAGGAAGACCAGGGTAAGGGTGAAATTTCAGAGGGATGATCAGGACAGACATCTATGAGGACAGTATGTTTGAAATGAACAAAGCAAGCCAGCCAGGCACACAAAGGGCTAAGAAGGGGAGGTGTGGAAAATTCCAGTGAAAGAGACCCAAGAGGAAACCAGCTGGTGTTTCAGGACCAAATAAGAAAGCAGGTTCAGGATGGAGACGATGAGGAGAGAGAGGGGCAGTGGGAGATGACATGGACCCACGCTGGCTGGATGAGGAGTTGGGTTTCCCTCTAAGTGCAGTAGGAAACCTTTGGAGGACTTTAATATAAGAAGTGATATAGCTGGTTTATGTTTTATAAAAATCTCCTCATTTGCAGTGCAGAGAAAAGACTGTAGAAAGGTGAAACCAAAGGCCTGAAGTTGACGTGTTAGGATTGCAAGCCAACACGAGAGAGGCAATAGCTGTGAATGGTGCTCAAACTGGAGACATATTCTGATGGTAGCATCAGTAATTTTTTTTTTAAGTAAATTTATTTCAGGTTGATGGGAGGGCATAAACAACCAGGTCAAAAAAATTGATTATGTTAGGTAGAGTCCCTCTTGTGCTTATGTCTCACACACAAAAGGTGTGCCAATACCCCCACCCCATGCCCATTTAGTGAGAATACCCAAGCCCCCCTTTCCTCCACATCCGTCCCCCAACATGAATTGAAATGAGTTTTCTCCTATGTGGGCATGCCTCAGATCGCCTACTGGCTTCATATTAGTACTGAGCACATTGGATATTTTCTTTTCCATTCTTGTGATACTTTACTAAGAAGACTATGTTTCAACTCCATCCAGGGTATTACACAAGATGTGAAGTCACCATCTTTTTATGGCTAAATAGTATTCCATGCTGTGCATGTACCTCAATTTGTTAATCCATTCCTGAGTTGACGAGCCTTTAGGTTGTTTCCACATCTTGGCAATTGTAAATTGAGCTGTGATAAACAATCTATGTCCTCATGAGAAAACGATTTCTTTTTCTTCTGAGTTGATGCTAGTAGTGGGATTGTAGAGTAGTGTCAGCAGTTTTTGATGATGGATTGAACACAGTTTATAAGAGAAGGGAAATCATTAAGAATAACACCTAGATTTTTGACCTAAGCAACTGAATGTCACCTGACCCCAATGGACCAATGTTGCCATTACATCCAGTGGATAAACATTATCTCTCAATTATCAAATACTTTATGTTGTGTCCACATACAACATAATAATGGTTATGCCATAACAAAGGTTTTAGCTCTTATTTAGAAAAGCCTTTAAGTATTTTGGGCAGCATTTAACAGATGAGGAAAATGAACTACAAGAAGTGAACTTACCCAAAATCACCTGCTGAGCCAGGTGTCAAACCTTGGCCAGTAGGACTCCATGGTACGCTAGCTCCATTTATTTACAGCTTTTTCCACTTGCCTAATGACTGATAAATGTACATTAGCACTGAAGTTTGTCTTTCAACAATGTAGGCTTGCAAGAGACCAGACAGAAGGGAACCAGAAGTGAACATCACTTCTCTCTGGAGGGTGGAGTCTATAGATCTTTTTTCCTTTACACACTTTTGGGAACTATTTTTGTTAGGTTATTGGGGCTTTTTGTTTTGTTTTGTTTTCTATGAGGAAAATTGAGGAATCTAAAGCCAGGTCTAGAGACAATCTGTGTCCTAATTCCAGCCCTATGCCATGATTATATATCCTTGAGCAAATTTCTTAGCTGCTAAGAGTATCCATTTCCTTGTCTATAACGTGTGTGTAATAATATTTACCTTGGAGGATAGTATAAAGATTAAACAAAAAATGTAGGAAGTATTTAACATAATGTCTGGCAAGTAGAAAACTCTCAATAAATAAATGGTACCTGTTTTAATGGTAGCTTCTAAGAGTGAGCACCTGGGCCCAAACAATTACTCAAGTCAGCATTTTGTTTTCTGTAATTTATTTCTATCTCACTAGGTGAAGCAAGGCAGACAAAAGAGAGAGTGACTTGCTTAATAGTCAAGATAAATTAAAAGTCCAGACAAGAATTCTCATTTCCCAATGCCCTGAACACATGCACTAAATCACCCAGTCTCTTGGATAGCATGTGTTTTTAAAACTGCTACCGGATTGATTGCTCCTAGATTCTGCAGGCATCCAAACCACAGCTGCTTCAGACTAGCCATTCAAATGAATAAACTAGAAGGTCATGTCATTAGGCTCAGAAGACAACTAAATCAAATTTCTGCTAAGAATACTGGAAAATCTATTGCTACTAGGAAAATTGTCAGTGTGGCCTTAAGAGCTATTTTCATGTGAGAAATCTATGATCTGTTAATATGTGTGTCTTAAAAGAGTATAGTTGTTAATCTATTCTGTCAAATCACAGAACATAAGGAATTCTGCAATTTACAACACAGATTCGTCTCCTTAAAGATAAAACAATGCCTTCAAGGTAATTGCGAGAGTGGGAAGCAGCTTTGATGGCTAACTGATTATTAAAATCACCTGAAGAGTTTAGTAAACGTCATCATTCTCCCATCACTGAATTCTCAGAGATTCAAATCCAGTAGGTCCAGAGTAAAGTCTAAGAATAAATATTTTTAAAGAGCTGTCTGTTACCAACCAGGGAATTGCAAATCAAAGTCACAATGAGATACAGCATCACACCCACTAAAATAGCTGTGATCAAAAATGCAAGGGTTGGCAAGGATGTGGAGAAACTTGAATTCTCATACACTATTAAACTGGAATGTAAAATAGTACAGCAGCTTTAAAAAACCATCTTTCAGTTCCTCAAAAGGTTACACAAAAAGTTACCATCTGGGCTTGGCGTCCATAGCATAGTGGTTACGCACCAGCCACATACACCGAAGTTGGCGGGTTCGAACCCGGCCTGGGCCAGCTAACCAATAATGATAACTACAACCCAAAATAGCCGGGTGTTGTGGTGGACACCTGTAGTCCCAGCTACTTGGGAGGCTGAGGCAAGAGAATTGCTTAAGCCCAAGAGTTTGAGGTTGCTGTGAGCTGTGATGCCACAGCACCCTACCAAGGGTGACATAGTGAGACTCTGACTCAAAAAAAAAAAAATATATATATATATATATCCAGGAAATATCTTGTTTACCAATATTGTTAGTAACGTTATTCACAATAGCTAAAAAGTAGAAACAATGCAAATGTCCATCAACCGATAAATGGATAAATAAAATGTGGTCTATACATATAATAAAATAGTATTTGTCCATAAAAAAGCAACAGAATACTGATGCATACCAAAACATGGATAAACCTTGAAAATATGGTTTGTGCTGAGTGAAAAAAGCCAGTCAGCATACAGTGTATGATTTCATTCACGTGAAGTGACCAGATTGGGTGAACCTATGAAGACAGAAAGTGGATTAGTGGGATGGGGTGGGAGAAAGGCTGGAGGAGAAGGCGGATGTACTACTAATAGATAAAGGGGGTTTTGTTATGTGGAGATGAGTAAAAAATTACAAAATTGGTGTGGTGACAGTTGCACAACTCAGCGAATGCACTAAAGACATTGATTGAATTCTACAACGTAAAAAAATAAATTGTATGGTATATGAATTATATCACATGAAAACTTTTGTATTACAAAAAACAAAAGCTACTCAGGTGATTGTGACATGCAAACAAGTTTATATATATATTTTTTTTCTTTGAGACAAAGTCTCACTTTGTCACCCTATATAGAATGCTATGGGTCACAGCTCACAGCAACTTTAAACCCCTGGGCTCAAGCAATCCTTTTGCCTCAGCCTCCTGAGTAGCTGGGACTATAGGCACCTGCCACAATACCCAGCTATTTTTTAGAGATGGGGGGGGGGTCTCACTCTTGCTCAGGCTGGTCTCAACTCATGAGGTCAAACAATCCACTGACCTTGGCCTCCCAGAGTGCTAGAATTACAGGAGTGAGCCACCGCACCCAGCCCTGCAGACAAGTTTAAAAACAATTGTTTTAAGTCTTTACTACTGGTCTGCGAGCCTGCTGCACCAACATCATTTGGAATTTTCTTAGGAATGCAGAATCTCAGCGTTAAGGTGGAAGAGATCAGAGATCGTGCAGTTGAACAAGAACTCAGAGTGACCGGTATGCACATTAAAGTTCGCTCTAAGGTACTATTTAGAACCTTCTTGGAACGTATCTGCCCAATCCCAAATAATCAAACCTAAGACTCTGACCTCCTAAACAGGACAAGCATGCTCACTAACATCCGAAATTTACCCAACTATAGGAAAGTTCACCAAAACATCTTTGGGGAAAGCCCCAGAGACAAGAACTTCATAAATAAATCTCTTTAGTACATAATCAGAGTCTTGAGGAGTGTTGCTAGAATCTCACTGGAGAACATGAAAGTGTTTCTGCCTTTAGTGAAGTGGAGAAGAGGATCGTGTTAACCCACTCGTCAATCAGAGCACAGGCAGAGAGGCAGGTGTAGTTAGAATTTAGAGGAGGTAGATGTCTTGCATAATCTGACATTGAACTGCTCTCATTTTTTGATTGCCTTTAGCTGTATTAATGAATTTTTCTTTTTTTTTTTTTTTTTTGCAGTTTTTGGCCAGAGCTGGGTCTGAACCCGCCACCTTCAGCATATGGGGCCAGTGCCTTACTCTTTTGGGCCACAGGCACCGCCCTGTATTAATGAATTTTTTACACTGGCACAAAAGAACCGTGACATTTCTCCGCAATCTATGTCACTCATTGAATATGTTCTATCATATCCCCAACAGTTGGGGTGCTCTTTTGAAGATTTAATTCTGCATCAGTGAGATGTTACATTGCCTCCTGGCAGCTATGTTTTTAACTAGGTAGACAGTCTGTTCACTTGACACTCCAATTAACAACACAGGGTCAACGTACCTCAAGCAAGCTATCACACAGCCACACAGAGTTTTTAAAGCCACAGAACATTATAGTAAGGCTCAGTTTTTATGCTGCTATTCTATCTCCAGGGGCTGGGTTGTGCAGAGGCTATTAGACAGTTAATAGACCAACTTGGTCTGACACTTAGACATGCTCTTGGATAGTTGTATGAGTCTGTGCAAGCTATTCATGCAGCTGAAGCCTCTGTGTCCTCATTTATAAGTTGATATAACAGCTTCAGAAAATTGTTATAAGGGAAAAATGGCAAAATGCACATAAAGCACTTAATATACTTATTTTTATTATTAAATCATAATAAGCAATCAATATGGTTAGCTATTATCATTGTCATCAACATTCTAAAACTGGTACACCAGCAATGTTTGATGGCATATTTGCTTTTGAAACATTTTATAATCAAATTACAATTTAGTTTGAAAAGGTTCAACATATTTACAGTAAAAATTAGCAATCTATAAATGGATTCAGTTATAGTGCAACGGGGCCTCAAGCAGGATGTCGGAAAACCTAAGTTACAAACCTTTGCCAGGAGCAAGAATAGCTGGTTGTGTCAATCAGACATGATGTTTATCAATAAAAGTGGTTGTTACAGGTCGAATTGTGTACCTTCAAAATGTATAGGGTGACATCTCAACCTCAGGTGGCCTTCATTGGAAATAGAGTTGTTGCAGATTTAAACAATCAGGTTAAGCCAAGATCCTACTGGAGTAGGTTAGGTGAGTCATACAACATGACTGGTGTTCTTATGAGAAGGAGAATCCAGGACACAGACACACACGTACAGAGAATGCCCAGTGAAGATGAAGGCAGACGTCTGGGTGCTGAGGAGGAATGCCGGAAACGGCTGGCACACTGCCAGAAGCTAGATGACACACTCACAGCTCTCAGAAGACACCGACCTAGATAACACCTTGATCTTGGACTTTTAGCATGAGGAACTGTCAGGCATAAAATTATGTTGTTTATTTCACCCAACTTGTGTGTTTCTAGAAAACTTACCCTGTACCAAATGGGTGTCTAGGTAGCAATAATGCAAGTCATGGTTCTATGTCTAGCATGATTTCAAGTCACCTGGAAAGCTTCTTAGAACATAGATAGCTGCCCCATTATTAGTTCTAATTCAGTATTTCTGGGGCAGGGTTGGAGACTTTCTACTTCTCATCAGTTTCTAGGTGATTCTCAAGTTGCTATTCGGCAAGCATTTTGAAGACCTCTGGTGTAGATTTTCAGAGATAAGAGGGATCCATGGGGGTTAAGAATCTGTCAGCAGCAGGAAAACACAGGTCTAAATCCCACCTTCTCAGAAAATTTACAAGTCTCTGTATCTTAATCTTCCCTCCCCATACCACTCCTATAACAAATTAAGGAAAGAAGCATATTGTATTTAACCATATTAATGGATCCAGCCATACCTAATCAATCAGGATTGGGAACTGACACTCCAGGTCCTTGAAACATGACTTCATAACAAACTCTCAGGAACTGAAGTCTAAGACTTCAGGGTGTATGAGAATTACCTAGGAGGTCCAAGAATCACTGTAAACAGACCGAAGAATTTTTAGAGGTGAAGTCAACACAACTGAATTTTTAACTGACTCTTCAGATAATTCTGATGGGCATTAAAGCGTGAAAAATTCCATAATCCATTCAACATTTTTTTCGTATGTGTAAAAATAAACTCAGCTTTGTACCAACATGGAGCTCTGCAGCAATAAAGTATAATGAAATGAATATAAGCTTTGGACTCAGTCTGACATGAATGCACATCCTCCCTCTGCCCATAAATAGCTGAATGCTTTGGGATAAGTCACACAAGGTTTCTGAGTCTGTTCACTCATCTTAGACATGCTCTTTCTTTAACTAGTTGAGAATTAGCACTAACATATGTAAACGCTTTTCACACACAAAAAAATTTATTAGAAACAAAAAATATCTGCAATGCTCCTACAATGCATCAATAATCATTTCCTCCTGATATAGTATCAATAAGCAATAATGGAATCCCTTACTATATTCACCAAGTTTCTCATACACAGAATACAGTAGGCAGTTAATAAATATTTCCCTATTTAGATAAAAATACTACCTTATAGCAGAGGTGTTAAGAACTCAGAGTTTGGAACCTGATCATCTGGGCTGAAAGGATGGCTTTGCTGCTTAATCTCTGACTTGGTTTCCTCTTTGATGGCCTAATGCTCATAAGCACCACAGTGCGAGAGACGCTGAATGTACTGAATCACTTACCACGTGCAATGTACTTACAATGGTACCTGGTATTAAATAAGGGCTTTCTCTATTAATATTATTATTATTAAGCACGTATGTACTAAGGGGATGCTCAGAAGAAATTGGTTGTGAGGACAGGTAAAGATTTTTTAGGGAAAATCAAGTTTTGAGCTATTCTCATAAAGAATATTAAAATGCGGAGGGAGGGTGATTCGAGGTATCACCTCTATGGTTTATCTTACAAGGGTACAAGGAATCGTTCTAAAAGTAGAATACAAACATCTTAACACAGTAACTAAGAAAAATGACATGAAGGCTACGTTAACCAGTTTGATGAAAATATTTCAAATTGTATGTGAAAACACAACACTGTACCCCATGATTACATTAATGTACACAGCTATCATTTAATAATAATAAAAGAAAAAAGAAACCATGAAGCAGATACTAGGTAATGACTGTGCTCTAACTAGTCGAGCCAAGTGGCTTAGATGAGGTTTCTGGTTTTTGTTGGAAAATATTTCAAACTGAAGTATCTTTTAGATTATTATGTCAAGAATAAAGCATCACTTTCACCTAATAACATTCATAAAAAAAATATTAAAATGCAACTCTATTAATCACAAGCTAGAAAATTTCAAGATTATTACAGTAACCACACAGGAAAAATGAGGAGAAAATTAAGCCCCCTAAAGAGCTTGATTGTAGACATAAATCATCACCACTGTTACCTGTGCCACACACCTGCATTTTATAATAAAATGATGGCACTCAAAAGGTAAGAAAGACTGAGACAAAGTTATCCTTTACAAGCAAGTAACCACCATGTTTTCACTCTTCATTTGACTATAAACTGGGTCTAGATTACAGATGGATGAATATTCATGAGTTTCCCTAATACCCAGATTCTTCAACCACAGCAGAGCCCTAGTTTAACCCTACGCATCATACCATGGTTTGGAAAATACTGCAAGTCCCCCAAATATTGGGACCTATCTGGACCATCCTGGATTAAATAAGAAAATACAAGAGAAACACCTGGTGGTGTGCTAAGCCCCTGAAGAATATTCGATGAAAGTCAAGATTCTGAAAAAACCATCCAACAGAGAAAACTCCTATGTTAAGAACCAAGCAACCTAACAAGGAGCCCAAGGCATAAAAGAAAGAAGAGAGCGCTGGGGAGGAGCTGAGTTTCCTGGGTGACGTCACCCATCTCCCAGCTGCTCCTAGAGCGCCCTCTGCAGGTAAGATCGTTCATGAAGAAATCCCAGATTCGGCCCAGTTAGTGCCTCTTATCCAAGGAACTCTGCAGTTCTGGGAGCCACAGAAAACAGAAGCGCTGAACCTCAGTTGGGTAAATAAACTAAATGATGTCTGGGCTTCTCTTTGCTGTAAACTAAAATGGTAACTAAACCAACTGATCAGAGATACTCAAGTCTGTGCCGCCCGAATGACCTGGATTTGACTCGGGGTTCTGTCATTCACCATAAGTGATCTTGAGCCGCTCGACCTCTCAAAATGTCCATCTCTGTGTCACTAAAGTGGGAATAATAATAACAGCAATCTCAAAGGGTGTTGATGCATTCAACAAATATGTCTTTTTTGAGTGCTTCCCTTGTGCTGGGTAACGTTCAAAGCCCTGGGAATACAGCTACAGTTAGACAAAACGGAATTTATATTCTAGTTTCAGACAGAGTGATAGAGTGGCTTACAAAGCAGTCCCGACTTGTTGCAGGACTTTCTTTCCTCTGGTGGCATAGCATCCTGAAATGAGGTGTATGTTTCCTTTAAAATCCAAAATGGTGAGTATCATTTTTGGTTGTGGGCATGCCCAGGTGCAAAAACTTATCCTTTACCTTAGAATGTCTTAACGTGTCTCAGAAATTTCAACTAGACAGAAGGGACGGCCCCTGAATTTTCATGGGATTTATTTCTCATCTGTGGCAGGCAAACGTCTAACCGATGTGGTTACAGTAATTGCTATTTCATGCTCACCAGGTATAATCAGTGTAATATCAACATAATGGGCTAGTGTGATGCCCCATGGAAGAGATTTAGATGGAACTGTTAGGTTGGAAGTGTATCTAATGATAGATGTGCAAACGGTGCTTTATATGTCAGAGTTAATCCTCAACAAGCGTTTCCTATGGTCTCACTCAAAATCCATCCTATGCATCAGGATGCCAGGCAGGGGTCAGCAGAGGTGGGGGACAGCTTTTTTCTTAAATGCCACTTTGGGTTTCCTCTCTCTATTTATATCAAGAAATTGTTCACAAAGACATGAATGACATCTTAGGCTATACCCCAATTAAACACGGCTTAATTGCATCTCAGCAACACTCCCTTGTAACAGACCCATTAGGCTTAATTAATCAATTCATCAACTTACTTTGGGGCCTTCCACTGATCTGAAGTACAAGAAAAAAATAACATGGTGATTGATTCAGCCTCCCTCCCCCCCCCCCACGTTGCAAGGCTGGGGTACAGCTGGTTGGCTGGGAAAGAGGTGCCTTGAAGCAAGCAAGTAGGGGACAGTGTGGGTTACCCCACTGGATTAAGCCTAAAACTGGGCCTGTCTCCCAATACCCAACTCAACCTAGTGTAGGGAGATTATGTGTAGCCCTTTGCCCTCCCCAGATACCTGAGCAGTGGAACAAAAGTTATGGAAGGCAAGGACTTTTTTTTTTCTTTTTTTTTAATTAAATCATAGCTGTGTATGTTAATGCAGTCCTGGGGTATAATGTGCTGGTTTTATATACTTGAATATACTTTTATATAATTTGAAATATTTTCATCAAACTAGTTAACATAGCCTTCATGGCATTTTCTTAGTTATTGTGCTAAGACATTTACATTCTACATTTAGTAAGTTTCACAAGGACTTTTCTCAATGAATCATATGCAAAGGGCCGCCAGCCTGGGCTCCACAGGCTGCTAAACTGCCTTGACCCAGAGGCTCCAGCCAGTCACAGTGGCAGCCAGAAGTTTCCTTCTCCAAGTGGAGCTCAGAGGGGTTGGGAGGTGGACGCCAAAAGAACTTTGCATCTGTGAATTTTAGTTTTGTAATTTCAAAATATTTCCGGGGTGGGATATAAAGGTTTGGTTACATAAATAGCTTTGTACTGCTTGAGTACATAATAATGGCTACCATTTATACAGAGAATTATTTCATCTGTTGCCCATGAGATAAACAGGATTATTGTCACATTGTACACATGAGGACACTGAAGTGAGCCAACATGCTGAAGTCCACATAGCTAGTCAACAATGAGGCTGGGATTGGAGCCTGAGAATGTGATTCCAGAACCAGAATTCTCAAATTTCCATGTTCTCCCCACCCCAACCCATTCCTTTTTTCTTCTTCTTCTTCTTCTTCTTTTTTCACCTGGTATCTTCTCTGTTATATTCCTTTCTTTTTAAATTGCAAACCCAGGGCAGGTACAGAGGCTCATGTCTGTAATCTTACAACTCTAGGAAGCCAAGGAGGGAGGATGGCTTGAGGTCAGCAGTTTGAGAACAGCCTGAGCAAGAGCCAGACCCTGTCCCTACTAAAAATAGAAAAACTAACTTGGCACAGCGGTGCTCACCTGTAGTCTCAGGTACTAAGGAGGCAAGAGGATTGCTCAAGTGCAAGAGTTTGGGGTGCTGTGAGCTATGATGCCATCGCATTCTACCTAGGGCAACAGAGTGAGACTCTATCTTCCAAAAAAAAACAGTTCAACCCCAGTTTGTGATTTGACCTACATAGATGACAAGCCCTGTGACTGTGTTTGCTGTGTTTGGTGATCATAATGAATGCAGGGGAATCAGTAGGCTTAGTTCTTTTACCCTTTTAAATTTTTCCTCGTTTTTTGGAAACTTTCCTTGGAGCTATTTGAAAAATAATAGCACAAAACAACAACAACACCGGGGGCTAGACTGGAAAGAAACTCAATAAAATAGACTGCAGAAAACTGGAGTAGCCAGGCCATGCATGGAGGAAGCTTCTGGAATTGAAGTCAGAATACTGAGATTTACAGACTGCTGCCTGGGTTACCCAGGTCACCCAGCATTTAACTCACAGAGCTTCATTTCCTTATCAATAAATGTGGAGAAAGCTATACTATCTACCCAGCCAGCACAGTTGTGAGGATTAAATATGGTGAAGCAGTGACATGCTCTGTGCCTCTCTCCTCTGTCACCTTTAATGAACCCGTGTAACCAAGGAAGGAGGCGTTAGTGTGCAGGGGAAGGGGAGAGAGCAAGATAAAGCCGCCCTAAGAAAAGAAGCAGAGTAGCTCTAAGGAGCTAAATAGCTCTGCTATTTCTCCCTTCCTCTGGGAAGCTCCTGGGAAGCACCCACTATCCCCAGGTCCAGCTGCCGTGACTCCCAGCTGGCCCTTTCCCACCTCAACTCTCCTGAAGGGCCCAGCCAGCAGGGAAGGTCATGGCCTAGTTACCACGGTTTCAAAAAGCATCTCTAAATCCTAGCCTCTCTCTCTCATTTCCTGGGCACAGACAGCCTGCAAACTAAGCAACAGAAAATGCCCACCGTGCTTCTTTCCTGTGACTCAAAAAGAAAGAAAATGTACTTCCTGGTTGTGCCAAAAAAGCTAGATTGTGGGGTTCCCATGCTCCCCCCTTCCTCTATCCTAAATCATATTCAGAGATGGAGACACAGCATGAAATTGTATCTCCCTAGGTTAGTTTGTGGCAGGTAGCTTAAAAAAAAAAAAAGGAAAATGGGGGGCAGGGGAGGGAGAGACACTTAAAACTTCTGGAAGTGATTATAGCCAAAGAGGATGGATGGCTTTCTCCTCCGTTTGTCTCTGGGGAGCAACCTTGACCTTTGTTTCTTCATTGCATTCCTTATTCCTTTTTGTTGCGTTGTCCTGAAAATCAATATTGAGCAACAAGCAGTCTTCCCCCACCCCCATCCGCCAGCGTGAACAACTTGTGTGGCAAACCCCAGACTCATCTGTCTGCCCTCTCGGTGTCTCCACTGCTTTTCTCCCTCCCACGCATCTGTCTCCCTTCTCTGCTGTCCCACTCCTCTGTCTGTCTGAGTTTTGTGCTTCTTGTGGTTACAAATCTCTCCCGTGTTTACGACTACACTCCTTTTTGGTCAGTCTCAAATTGGAAGACAATTCAAGACTTTCAGTCTCCTTGATGGCTACCGTAGGAATTTTCCACATCCTTTCTTTTTTTGGACAAGGATATCTTTTTAAATAGAGGAACAAAGAAAAAAGGGGGCTGATAAAATTTGTGGCAATAAACACAAGCCAAAGCAGGACAGGGCAGGGTAGGGATGCAGGAGAGGGAGCCTAAGGCCACCTGTTTGGAATAGATTAGTAAGGTTTAAACAAAAACTTCCCCCAGCCCCCAGGGAAAGGGGGCGTTTTCTGATTCTTTACTCCCACGCTTGCTCTGCAAAGGGAGAAATAAAAGAGAGGATGACTTGAAAGCAAACAGGGGCAAGATTATCTCAGGGCAAGCTGGAGCACCAGGGCTCAGGGGCAGTACAGGCAGGGCAGGAAGCAGCAGCTGCAGGAGTCTGCCTCTGCTGAAAGCCACAGGACGACCCACAACTAAAGCTCTTACCTTACAGAGGATGTCCAACCTTTCTGAGCTAGGATGTCCCTCTTCTCTTTTAAAGTGGCAGCCATTCCACAATGATGGTACTTTCTGAGCTAAAGAGGCAAAAGAAAGAAGCTGATCAAAACCTCCTATAAATTAGTAAACACAGTTGTAGAGATACATCATATCACACATCTTATATAGATATATGTACATAAAAATTAAATTATTTTATTAGAAAAATATTATTAAGATTGTATGTTGATCATTGATACATTTTAATCACGTCCTCCTGGAAAGCACTGTAATTCCTATGAAAGTGGACTTGTGAGTGAACTTGTACTGCCTGGCTGGTGGGGAAGATGGCCATCCTGGGTTACGCTTATGCTGACATTTAGATATATTGATTTGGCCTTTAATTCCCATGGTGTGGACCATGGTATTGGGATACACTGTTGGCTAAAGGCTGAACTGGGATAAATTATATTAATGGTATTCTAAGGCTATATTCCTGCCATCACCTCTGCATGCATATTATAAATAAGACAGAAAACATTCTCTAGCTCCTTCCTAAGGACCATGAGCAGGGGGGTTGGTAGAGGCTGTGCTAGGGCTCGTGTTAAAAGAGGATATGTAGGGATGGCCAGGGATCCTTTCATAAACCTTCAGAAATGTTTGGCTCTAACTCCAACGGGCCCAGCACAGGGAAGAGGGGTAACATGGAACAGAAAGCAGAAAGGACTACTGCACAGAGTCAGCAAGAAGAAATCCTGGGAACAGACAAAATAAATTGAGACAAACATAAGTTTAACTTGAATGCTTTTGAGAATTTCAGTTCCTCTGATTGCCCAGAGGTTGGCCTATCTTTTATGTTTTATTAGGAATTTCATCCTGAAAGAGGAAGCAGATACAAAGTAGCGAGATTACAGGAGCAAGGTGTCTTCTTTATCTTCCCACTTACTCCAGGTGGCCCTTGATAGTCTACAGCACACAGACAAACACTGCACTGACGTCCCAGCAATTTAACAACAGAGCTCTACAGCCTTTCTAGAATACAAGTAAAACTTCAATATCTGTTCTATAGGGAATTTCTAAGCAACTTGAACTCCGAGGCTATACATCTCATTGATGGAGTATTAGCGTTTTATTAATTTGGCAGTTATGTTCCAGATAAATTTGAGCCAGGAGGGACTACTTAGGACTCTGCGGCCCTGATCACTATGAAGTAGAATTACTTGTTTACTTGGCTTCCTGCACAACTCAAATGTAATTTCCATTAAGCCAAGAACTGTGTTGTTTTTATATCTTCAGCCCCAATTGTCGTTAAATATGCGAGTAATGAGTGAATGAGTTTCTTGAAGTTCTTAAGATCCAAGGTGACAAGAAGGTGAACTCAGAGAGTAGCTGTAGAAAATACAAGTATTTCCCATGATGTTTTCTCTACAAGAATCAGAATAGAATCATACAGGGGCATAATGGCCTCGGAATAGGTCTCTGATTCCAGCGGACTGGCATAGATGAGGACCAGGATCTGCTAACTTCTTAGCTATCAGTTATAAGCATAAAGCAACAGAGAGTTTTTTTCAAAGGAAACAAGCATGAAAAGATAAAGGGGGAGATAAAACTAAGAAGGAAGAAGGAAAAATAAGAAAGATCACATCGTAAGTCATGGTTCTGTCCTCCTGCCTCAGCAGTCCTTAGATCACAAGCTGGTGCACCTGGACCAAGGGACCCATGGATTTCACCAAGCTCATGTGCAAGCTGAGAACTTTGACCTGTATTTATAACAGAATCATTGCTCATACAGCAAGAGCGTCTGGAGGCTAGTGCATGTTTTTTTATGCACGGAAAAGAGGCAGTTTGGAAATATTTAGATAATTTAGTTGTTTTCCATGCCTATCATAGAAAGATTTTATGACCCAAAACTCAGGGTACATTATCTGATTGATACCTTGCCTCCCACTGAAGCAAAAACTGGAGGCCAGGACTATTCCAGAAGATTTAAAATATGTTTTCAAACCTCTTTTTCTGGAATTCCAGACCATGAAAAACATTAAAAGACAAAAGCCACTCTAATATTGATCATAAGCATAACTCCCCAATTCAAAACTCAAGATGGTTTATAGAATTTTTAACCAACTCTGTTGAAAACGTTGTTTCTCTACTCACATAACACTTCTGACACCCCATGTGCATGGGTTTTTTCCACAACTGGGTGTCCTACAATTTAATTCAATTCTGACACTAGCTATCTGAAGTTAGCATCAGATTCCACAAGTTAATGGGCTCGGTCCCACAAGACTACTCCCACTTCAGATGCTAGTTATAAATCTGGGCCTCATACTTCTGACACTTTTTAAAATTTATTTATTTTTTATTTTTTTGAGAGAGAGAGAGAGCCTTACTCTGCACTGAGTAGACTACCATGGCATCATAGCACACAGCAACCCCAAACTCTTGAATTTAAGCAATCCTCTGCCTTAGCCTCCCAAGTAGCTGGGACTCCAGGTGCCTACAACAATATCTGGTTAGTTTTTCTGTTTTTAGTAGAGACAGGGTCTCACTTTTACTCAGGCTGTTCTCAAACTCCTAAGCTCAAGCAGTCTTCCTCCCCCCACCTCCCAGAGTGCTAGGATTACAATCACGAGCCACAGCACCCTGCCCCACTGTCAATATTGGGGGCTTCTGAGCCCCCTCTTCAGGGCAATAATTTGGTAGAATGATTCATAAAACTCAAAGACATACTTAGGTTTACCAGCTTGTTATAAAGGAAATCACAAGGGATACAAATAGTAAGATGAAGAAGTGCACAGGCTGAGGTCTGGGAGGGTCCCAAGTGCAGGCAGAGCTTCTGTCCCTAGGGGTCAAGGGATGCCATTCTCCTGGCATGGGGATGTGTTTGCCAACCCAGAAGCTCATCAAATCTCATTTCTCAAAGCTTTTATAGAACCTCATCTCCAGCCTTCCTCCCTTCTTGGATTTCAGTGGACAGGACTCTAATCTCTTTCTGGTGATCAACCCGACTTCAGGCTATCTAGAGACCCTACCCTCAGTCAACGTGTTAGCATGAACTCAGAGTGCTCCATAAGGGCTTATTGTGAATAA
This sequence comes from Otolemur garnettii, assembly GCF_000181295.1. Taxonomy (NCBI): domain Eukaryota; kingdom Metazoa; phylum Chordata; class Mammalia; order Primates; family Galagidae; genus Otolemur; species Otolemur garnettii. The sequence goes on along the minus strand of NW_003852402.1, from coordinate 30,373,041 downwards.
CAGAAGACATTCTTACCATTTAGGAAATTTCAAGAGCTCTGTACCAGGAACTAAGGACAAATACCAAATATATGAATACCATACCAATTCTCAAATATAAACCATTTTAATTTTCACGAATGCAAAACCGTAAATATATATTCTCTTGTTTCTATATCTTTGTGATGGTTAATATTACACATCGGCTTGACTCAGCTAAGAGATGCCCCGACAGCTGGTAGAACATGATTTCTGAATATGCATGTGGTAGTATTTCTAGAAGAGGGTAGCACTTGAATTAGCAGAGTGATAGAGAAGCTCACTTTCTCCAATGTGAGTGGGCTTCATCCAATCCATTCGGAAGCTGACTAGAACAAAAGTATAGAGAAAAAAATGAATTACCGTCTGTTAGAGCCATGGTGTTATTTGCTCCCATGCTTGAATATCAGAGCTCTTTCTTCTTGGGCCTTCAGACTTGGGTTGAATTATCCCACTGGTTTCTTTGGTTCTTCAGTTCATAGACAGCCGATTGCAGGATCTAGTAGCCTCCAGAATTGCATGAGATGATTCCCATGGTAGACAGATAGATAGGCAGATCATTCTGTTAGATCAATTTTGTTTCTCTGGGAAACCTAGACTAGTACAGTCCTCTTGGCATTTAAGTTAGTTTAATAAGAAACAGGCGTTCATGAAATTTACAGATGCTGGTTGGATTTCTTAAAAGTCATTTTCTCTGAATTTTAACTTTCAGAAAAAAATAGTCAAAGAGATATCTTCATTCCATCAGTTCTTTCATGATGAATACCTACTGTGTATATGGAAGGACAAAGCAGAGGTGTGTTTCCCTTCCCTATCTCCAAGACTGAATGAGCTGTTAATTAGAGTTACCTCCTACGTGACAGACTAAGGGGCATGCTTTCATTAACATGTGCCCGGCCTGTATCTTGGGACCGGTATCTGTATCAACACCCAATGCCAGCATTACTGAGTGGAGTTAATGAGAAAATACCTCCAAAACTGATCATTGTCTGGGGAAATAATGTGTTTGGAGTAATAAAATCTTGGGTCTGTGGTTGTCTGCAAGGTGACTGAGCATTTAATAACAGAAAGGGCCTGGAAACCTTTAGTTTGCCTGTATGCAGTACACAAGCTCCCTATTTGATATACGTTACATAGTATTCTCTCATTTTGAATTAAAAAGAAAAGGCACAAATCACGTGCGTGTGACTTACACTGGCCACTGAAATGACACAAACAGACGTAAAGGTACTTTCACAATTGATCTTGCCTGTCCTTACTCCTCTGTCATGACCTGAGACCATCAATAGTACCAACTCATCCCCGCAGGAAGTATAGCCTTTTAGTTCCATGGAAGCACAAATTTGGAGTTGTACCAAAATGCCCCTGGGTCCCAAAAGTGTCCCTGGCCACATGACTGTGGAGAAAGAAGGGCATAGATGGGATTATGATGTCTTGCCTTCCCTCCCCCCCTTTTGTGGGCTTCACAATTCAGACTGGGTGATATTCCACATGTCACGTGATTTCCCTCCATAGATCTTAGTTGCCTCAGTGGTAAAATGGTGATCATAATAACACCTACCTGGCAAGGCTGCTGAAAAAATCAAATGAGTCTGCGAATGGTACTCAGAAGAGTGGGCATCATGTGGTAAGCACCCCATCAGAGTTCCCAACTTCCTTCCCAGCCTTCTTAATTCGGTGATAAGCTCAAATCTACTTTTATTCTAACATTTCAAACTGGTTTCTAGGTGGGGGAATGGTACGGAAATCCAAACCCAGCAGAACCTCCATAGCTGACCACCTCCCGACAGTGACCACCTTCTTAAGTGGACCTAATTTTCATAGACCAGTGGAAGTTCCTTATGTTGACCATGGGGTTAATCTCCTCCTCAGTATGTGACCAGCTTGTTACCGTCCCCAGGGTGGTCAACTTACAGAGGTTTACTGTATTTTGAACCTTTTGAAGTGTTCTGCCCTTTACCTTCAGACCTATTCACTTTCCCAAGACAGTGTGCTGGGGATGTTTCCAATTCCATGAAAAGGGTGTTTGTCTTGCTTCGTTCCCCCTCCCTGTGTGGAACGTCAGTTACTATTCAATGTCTATTACAAAACTTGTAGGAAAATAAGCACTTCTGCAAGGCTTTTCCTTGGAAGTAGAACTTGGAGTTTGGGCAAGTACAAACCTTCATGTTTCTGAGTCCAGCCTCCCGTGGTTGAAAGACCTTTGCTCCCAACTCTGGAGTTTCTCTATAATTGACTCGCTGGACACTGATTTAAGCTTCTGCGCAGCCTCCCTCAATTCAGCCAGTGAAGGCGCTGCTGGTTCTCACCTGTGCAGTATAGACCAGCCCTGCTATCCTGCGGCCTTGGAGTCCTGCCCAACCATTGCTGAGCAAACCTCAGAAACAGGAACAGGAAGCCTATTCAAGGATCAAGTTTCCTTGATAGAGATCTGTCCCTGCACTGCCTGCCTGATCCTTCACCCACCTTTTATTCTTTCATTCCCTGTGGCTTTATCTTGACTCTAATTCATTGGCGTGGAGTGACCTTAAACAGACCCTCTCTAGTGGCAATAGATTTACTGGTCTTTGAGGCCCAGCCTGCCCTGGGGCTAACCCCGGTCTGCACCACCTGCCTGCTACCTTAGCTTGCTTTTGGCTTTGTACGGTTGTCATTGGCTCCAGACCCTAAGTAGTGACTTCATTCACTGATACCCTTAGGGCTGACACATCCCAATGTTTTCTCTTTGCGTCCCTGTAAAAGGCCTTGGCATCCTCTCTGAGGGAGGCTCCCTGCACAAGGAAGCTCAGGGAGATTTTTTTGCAATGCTGGGATGTGAGCAGCGTGCTGTGCTTACAGAGAAAACACATTTGGAGAGCTGCTTTTCCTTTGTCTGCATAATCTCAGTGTATCAGAGTTTCTAAAACCAAAACCTGTGATTTTTTTTTTCCAATAGTATTTTGAGGAAAGGAACTCAGAAAATCTGCGCCCAGGAGGAGATGTTTTCACCAAGTGTTAGGACCACTACATACGCAATGAAATGCTTAAAACTCACACGTAATCCAGAGACCGGCATTGGGCTGTGTGACTTCAGGCAAGTCCTCTAAGGATTTCAAACCTCACTTTGCACATATATAAAATTGAGATCAAAATTATCTACTAAATGGTAGCCTTTGAGATTATGGAATATGTCTTATTTTTATAAGGCTTTTCCCCAACAACTGACCCAAAGTGTTCCAAAATAATGATCTCATAAGGCTGATAAAAGAATCAAATAAACTGAGGTACACATAATCACTTTGAAAACTGTAAACACTATGTATGTTTTTGTTATTATGAATGAGTTATATGTATATGCCAAAAGTTTTTATAGCATTCAGAGCATATGTTCCCCCCAAATCCACACTGCAATCCCCATACCCTTCCAGTCTCAAATTATTTTTTTCCTCATTTATGTTTAATTTAATTTTCATATGAATACATATGGCATTTGTTCCTTTGAAAATCCCTTTGTTTTTTATTTTACTTTCTTTATTTTTATTAAATCATAACTGTGCACATTGATGCATTTATGGGGTTCAGTGTACTGATTTGATATACAGTGTGGAATGCTTACATTGAACTGATCAACACATCCATCAGAATTATGCTCTTTTCTTAAAGGTTTTGAAATGTACCTTCGTATCATGCACATTAGGTAAGGTCTCCCCAAATACCCTCCCTCCTCTCATCTCCCCCATCCCATTCCCTCTCTCTCCTTTTCCCTTCTACTTTCTGGACTATAGTTATGTATTACCATTTGTCTAAATGCAAAGCATCCAATTTATATTGATTTCATAATAGCATTGAGTACATTGGATACTTTTTTCCCCCATTCTTCAGATACTTTACTGAGAAGAATATGTTCCAGCTCCATCCAGGTAAACATAAAAGATGTGAAGTCACCATCTTTTTATGGTTGCATAGTATTCCATGGTGTACATATACCACAATTTGTTAATCTATTCATGGGTCAATGGGCACTTGGGCTGTTTCCATGTCTTGGCTATTATGAATTGGGCTGCAATAAACATTCTTGTGCAAATATCTTTGTTGTAAAATGATTTTTGATCATCTGGGTATATACCTAGTAGAGGAATTACAAGATTGAATGGTAGGTCTACTTTTAGTTCCTTGAGTATTCTCCAAACTTCTTTCCAAAAAGGTAGTATTAACTTGCATTTCCACCAGCCAGGTCTCAAATTAAACATGCCCTGAAACCTTTTGCTTTGCCGCTCCCCCCATTTTCCTTCATCAGACTTATCCTATCTCCATTCTCTATTGCTTTGTCTGAACTCCAGACTGTAAACTCCTTGAAGCCAGAGCCCCATGGCTCATGTCTGGGTCATTGTACCTATTAGTACTATATAAAGGACTTGGTATATGCTAAGTTTCACCTTAAGGCCTTTATAAATATTAACTCACTTAATCCTCACAAAATCCTAGGACATAGAAATTATTCTTACATCCATTTTACAAACGTATTTTTTAATTAAATCATAGCTGCGTATATTAATGCAGTCATGGAGTACAATGTGCTGGTTTTATATACAATGTGAAATATTTTCATCAAACTGGTTAACATAGCCTTCATGGCATTTTCTTAGTTATTGTGTTAAGACATTTATATTCTACATTTATGAAGTTTCACATGTACCCTTGTAAGATGCACCATAGGTGTGTTCCCACCAATTACCCCCCAATTAAATATACATGTATATTATATATATTTAGTGGCTGGCACCTTAGACACTTGAGCCACAGGCACTGTGCCAACATTGGACACTTTTTTCCCCATTCTTCAGATATTTTACTGAGAAGTAAAGAATATTTATATATCATATATTAATATATTTAGTATATTAATTAAATATATTCAATTATATTTAAATATATTATTTATGATTATGATATAATTTAAATATTATTTAAATTATAATTTTTTTATTATATCATAGCTGTGTACATTAATACTGTCATGGAGTACAGTGTACTGCTTTTGTATACAATTTAAAGTATTTTCATCAAACTGGTTAACATAGCCTTCATGTCATTTTCTTAGTTATATTCTACATTTAGAAAGATTCACAGGTACCCTTATAAGATGAATCATAGGCATGATCTCATCAATCACCCTCCCTCCACTCATCCTCCCCCCTCCTCTCCCCCTGCCTCCCCTTTCCCCATATTCTTGGGCTATAATTGAGTCATAGCTTTCCTATGAAAGCTATAAATTAGTTTTCATAGTAGGGCTGAATACATTGGATACTTTTTCTTCCATTCTTGAGATACTTTGCTAAGAAGAATATTTTCCAGCTCCGTCCATGTAAACATGAAGGAGGTAAAGTCTCCATCTTTCTTTAGGGCTGCATAGTATTCCACGGTGTACATATACTACAATTTATTAATCCATTCATGGGTCAATGGGTATTGGGCTTCTTCCATGACCTAGCAACTATGAATTGGGCTGCAATGAACATTCTGGTACAAATATCTTTGTTGTACTGTGATTTTTGGTCTTCTAGATATATACCTAGTAGAGGAATTATAGGATTAAATGTAGAAACTGAGGTATGGAAAGGTTAAGTAAGTCAATAAAAAATATTATTTAAATTTCTATATGTAAATAGCATTGACTGGCTACATTTAAATATACTTTTTCATGTTTCTAAATAGAGTATTAGATTTGTTATAGAATATGTCTTTTAAAGATATGCAAACATACATGTGACATGTATATAATGATGGGGAAGGGGGAATCTAAAGGGATTATATTTCCCTCTCCTTGACTTCTCTGAGAACTAACTTATCCATGCCCAAGGTCTCAGTCTTTCAAGGCTGAGATTTTAAACTCAATCCTAAATAAGCTGCCCAAAGGATTCTGGTAAACTTGGAAACTGCAGTTTTAAAGCAAAAATAATCCTTCCCCCAAACGACACGTTCCCCCCTCCACCCTGACCACTTACATGTAACCCAACGTCCATCCATCCCACACAGGTTGAGCATTCCACACACTTGATACTCTTCCAGTCCAGCTTAGTGGTTTTGCTCTGTACTTTACCCCTAGTAGCTCATTAATTCCCAGGGTTTCAAATGTCCTCCAAAAAACATCAGCTCTCATCCCTCTGTCCAGTTTAGATCTGTATATTGAATGAAACACCACAAAGCTTAACATTTTACAGGCATCATATATTCAATATATTATTCCTTATATTTAATATATCTAAGCCAGAATAAATGAGCTTCCCCTTAGAATGTATTTCTTCTAAGGGTACATGGCAGCCCCTCAGCCGAGCAGTCTAAGTAAAACCCTGGAAATCAGATTGATCAATCATTCCCGTCTTTACATTGTATACCTGCTTGATGATTCACAAAACCCAACAATGCTATCTGTTAGAAGAATCCTAAAGCTTCACTCCACCACCATAAGCCAAGCCACCATATCTTTCATCTGGATAACTCTAAGAGCCTCCTAACAAACAGCCCACTTTCTTTCCTTGCATTTCTTTAGTCTATTCTGAACAGGCAGATTCAAAAGGAAAACCACTCCCTGGCTTAAGTCCTAAGGCCTTTCAAATGGTTTATGGAGAAAGAACACAATCTTTACCATGGCTTACAAGTCACTGGGTGACTCTGCTCCCAACTTCTGCAACTTAATCTCATGCCTCTCATTCCCTGGATTACTCACCTCCAGAACATATGGGTCTTTCATGAATTCTTTGAATGTGCTCAGTTCTTTCCTGTTTTTTCTAGGCTTTGGCACATGCCATTCATTTTACCTGGAAGTCTTTCTTTCCCATTTACTATTTAGTCAATCTCACGATCATTTTTTGGACCTCAGTTTTACAACTTCCCTGGAGAAGTCACAGGCATCCACCCCCACACACAGACTAGATTAGGTTTTCCCATTAGATGATGTCATGGTGCTTTACCATGCTTTGTTGTATGATTTACTTTTCTTTGTCATCCTTCTGATTTGTATGATTATTTATTGCTTTAAACTCACATCCTTACAAGAGTGAATGAACAACTGCTATCCTGATAGTTTGAATCATGATAAGAATAGACATGTGAGGTACACTTTTTTAGCTTATTTTCATAACAACTATCTGAAATGATGTCATCATCCTTTGAGAGGCAAGGAAAACTGTCATAGAAAGCAGGTTGGTTGCATAGGATGGGGCTGGTATACAACTCAGGTCTGTTTGTGTCCACAGCTCAATTTCACTGAACAATACTACCTTCCAAGTTACTTTAATATGTATTCTTCCAGAAATGGGGATCATTGTGATCACTCTACATTTTAAAGAATAAGTAATTACCTATGAATTCTTCAGTTATTTTGTACTTTATAAATCCAAAATAGTGTTAATGCTTCTTTGGCATTTCCAGAGAATTCTTCTTCAGGATGAGGGAAACCCATTATCACCACTTCCCATTTAGAGCAAAGCCCATTTAAAACCCTTAGAGAAACTCCTGATAAATTAAGAAGCATTTCACATTCATTGAAATGGAAACCACCTAAAGAAAGGAGCCCGGTGGATTAAAGCAAGTTTAGGTTGAAAAGGAAGTTGATGAGATAAAGGTAAGAACAAAGACAATGGAAGAGATACTGGAGGACAAGTAGTAGAGAAGAAAAGAAACAAAGAAAAATAGAGCTCTCAAGTTCTTGGGAGAGTCTAGAAGAGCATATAGCAAGAAAGATGTTATTTCTGCTTCAAACAAAAAATAGTGGCATGTGTGAGCCTCCAGGTTAGTAGTAAACAGTCAGAGCACCTGATTACCAGTAGGCTTCCTCATGCCCAGGTTTTAGAATTGTTTGGTCAATCAAAATTTAAATAACATTTTCTATTTGCAAGTAATATCTTTGTTTGCAATGATAGTGAAAGTGAGGGGAAGTTAGAGGAGTCTCCGCCTCCATCCTAGGCCAAAAGGCCTGTGTCCTCATGTCTTAGGCTCTGTTCCCCACTCCAGCATCAGACTTAGGTTTGCCCTGATCCTCCAGCTAGGTTCTTCTAAAGACCAAACATGGCAAACCATTTTTATTCCCCCCAAACATGTTTCCTTACCTACAAAGTAGAGATAATCATTCTGGGCTAGCTTTTTGTTTGTTTGTTTTATTAAATCATAACTATATACATTAATGCATTTATGGGGTAGAATGATCTGATTTGATATATAATGTGAAATGTTTACATCAAACTGGTGTACATAACCATCACCTCACTTATTTATTTGTTGTGGTAAGACATTTATACTCTACTCTTGGCTAGGCGCCTGTAGGTCAGTGAGTAGGGCACTGGCCACATACACTGGAACTGGTGGGTTCAAGCCCAGCCTGGGCCTGTTAAACAACATGACAACTGCTACCAAAAAATAGATGGGTGTTGTGGCAGGCACCTGTAGTCCCAGATACTTGGGAGGCTGAGGCAAGATTATCTCTTAAGACCAAGAGTTTGAGGTTGCTGTGAGCTTGACACCATGGCACTCTACTGAGGGCAACATACTAAGACTTTGTCTCAAAAAAAAAAAATTATACTCTACTCGTAATAGTTTTGAAATGTATCATTGCATTGTGCACATTAGGTGAAGTCCCACCTCTCAAATATCCTCCCTCTTCTTGGTCTCCCGTCTCCCCTCCCCTTCTGTCTCCCTCCTCTTCCCTCCTGCTTTCTGGACTATAGTTGTGTTTTATCATTTGTAGGAACATATCCTTCGTAGTAAGGTATCTCAAGAATGGAAGAAAAGGTATCCAATGTGCTCAACACTATTATGAAACCAATATATAATCACCTACACATTCATACGAATGATAAAACACAACTACAGTCTGGGCCAATCTTTCTTGGTACTTTTTGGCTCATACAATCTCAGAAGTGGGAAGGAGTTGAAGGGAGAATTTCCAGAGTGACCTCAGACTGGACATGTGACTCTCCGCTGCATTACCCCAGCCATCCACCATGCCTTATTTGCTCTTCCACACTCTTCCCTCAATTCCAGCACTTCAAATATTAACACCTTTATAATTAGTTACTCTATGAAGTAGTTTCTCAGGGATTATATTGTGTTCACACAAATGGAAGAATTTTGAACTTTAAAAATTAAAGTGACGTGGTTTTTATTTTATGCAATACATGTAAGGAAATATAAATAAAGGATAAAGGAAAATGATAACATTAGGTTCTCATATTTAAGGAAATCTAGATTTTTAATTTTGCTTTGGAGTCCAAATGGGAAAAAAGTCCTAAAGTTGCAGCCTTAAACACATCATTCCTTTGCCTTGGTGTTTTCCAAGGTGTGGTCCTTGGGCCAGCAGTGGTGGTGGCATCACCTGGATATACGTTAGAAATTCAAAACCTCTGTCCCACTCCAAACTCACTGAATCAGAAACTCTGGAGCTGAGAGGCCAGTAATCTGCTAGATTATTAGCCCTGTCCCTTGAAGGTTGAGAACCTGAGAACCACTGGTTTATGCTGTGAACTCAAGCAAGGATGCAGAGGTGTTAAGGGAAGTAGACAGAAACAGAGCAAGTGGATATGATGGGTGCATTTTCATCATTAAAAATGAAGATACTATTAGATTGAACCACATGATACTGCTGATAGTCCACCATATCTGATTTACATAAAATGCAGATATAATTCAACCTAAATGCATATTTCAAGGTGTTGTTATTATAAAGATAGGTTGATCTGATCACCATGGGGGGAAAAAATTGCACAAAGCCTAGTGCAGTCAATAAATGTTCAGTTCACTGTCTTTTTCCTAATGCTTTAAAACAAACCAGGTGATGTCTTGAAACCTCAGAAAAGAGCTCTAAAGTATTATCAGATATGCCTCCCCGTACCAAGTGGAGGTCAGTGTTAGGCAGGTCAGACTCAGATGGAAGGAATTGTGTTGTCAAAGAATGTGCCATCAGCTCACATCCCTTGTATGAAAGCGAATACTATAGTTGTCCTCTCCAATAACAAAGACAAGCTAGGTAATACAATGTCTAGATGTTTGCCTACATGTACCTGCGGGCCAAAATAAAAACCACCTTCACTCCCACCCCTTTCTCCTTCCAGGCATATATATATATGCCTAATCCCTCCAAAACGTTCTTTCCCTACCTGCAAGTGCCTGAAAGAGATGGAAATGAGCACAGTATTCACCAATAGTTCTGAAGCAGGACATGAACACAAAACGGAGACTCTTGGCTGAAGTCACTGCCAACAACTGCATCTCTCTGTGTGTGTGTGGTGCAAATAGGCTATGTTACCAGAAATGGCCTAGAAAGAAAAAGAACACACCTTCTGACCGATCTGTGTCAACTAGATGAGAGATGTTGAATTCAGATGACTAAGCCAAATGCACCTGGCGGTCTTTGAGAACTTCAACAGAAAAGATGGAGCCCAAGTTGGAGAAGGAGAAGGAAGAAAAGAGAAAAATGGCAATGGGAACAGAGCACTTGGGGGGGAGGTATATATGCCCTCTTCTCAAATTAAAGTTAAAGGGTTTGAAAGATCAGAATTCTGTCCCATACATCTTTAAATAGTACTCTCTATGGTACTCTCTATTGGTAGGTACCCACATAGTAGGTAGAGTAGTCATTTAGTAGTCAATACTCATTAATGAATAAGAGACAGGGAAAAGGAAGAGAAGTACAGATTTCCATCTAGCAGGTGGTTGACGCAAGCATGCTTTGTTAGTTGCCCCAATTAGTAAAGAATCACGAGCCATTCAGATTTTAAAATAATCATGTTTATCCTTCCCATCTGCCTGCCTCTGCCCCAAATTGAGGATATTATGATCCAAGTACCTGCCCACATTGGAAATAATCCCAATGCTTAAGTGGTCACATTTTTTTGTGGAATATTGGTGCCCTGACTTTTCGTTGGCTTGCACGAACCCATTTAGGGAAATGAATTTGAACCTCTTAGTTTATTTCCAGAACACAGGGCCAGACAGAAGGGAACCTCCCAGCTCAAACTTGAGGTTACAGCACACTTGGAGAGTTTGTGGTTGTGCATTTTCTTCCTAATGACAATCTGAATCTTGCCTCGTGGTCCAAACCATTTGAGCACAAACTTTCAGATCTGTCACCTAAGAGTTGAGTACAGTGTCACTTTGCAACCAAATTGAGGTACAGTATTATCACTGCAACCTACCAGGAGCTTGGAGATATCAAGATAATGAGAACCAGATAAGGGAAGTGTATATGTATTTTGTTCTTCCTTAATTATTTTTACACACTCTCCATGGGAAGGAGGCAATTTTGTTTTGAATAGGAAGTAAATCTAATCAGAAGGAAGGAAAAAATAGCTAGCTGTCATTTCCATGAACCAAAGATACTTTTATCTAATCAGCATTCTCTATTAGCTAAGTATTCAAACTCTATTTCAATCTAAATAAGACAGAAATGCTTCTTTCTATTAATTATAAAAGTCTGAGAGTATTTAAAACTTTTGAACCTTTCTGAGTTAGTCAAATAAAATGTTAAAAAGGAAGAAAGGATGTTTCACTTAAAGTAATGCAGGTCATTACACTTCTTTACAGAGAGAGAGAGGGAAAAAGTTTTCTCCCACAATGACAAAACGGCTCCTTCAATTGTCCCCATTCTTCGCTTCCATGTTTAGGCCCACAGAGACAGTGAAAATCCTTAATCTTTCAAATCCCAGTTTCTTTGCTCTTTCTTTTGTAAAATCTTTAGTCTAAGGCCACGTTAATTACTTTTCTGTGTTCTATGCCATTGTGTGCTCACTTTTTATTTTTTAATTGATTTTTAATTAAAATCATACCTGTATACATCCATTGGGAAAAATGGGATGATTTGATATACAGTGTGGAAAGCTGAAATCAAACCATTTAACATAGCCATCATCTCACTTTCTTGTTTTTTGTGGTAAGACATTTGAAATTTATTCTTAGTTATTTTGAATCTACCTTTGCATTGTGCACATTAGATGAGATCCCACCAACCACCCTCCCCTTCTCCTCCCTTCCCCTCCTCACCCCTCTCTCTTCCTAGACTATATTTGTGTTTTGTCATTTGTATGAGTGTGTGTTTATATACAGGTGTGAGTGTGTGCTCACTTTTTAAAATAAATATTATCATATTATTTCATAACTGCCAATTTCCATACCACAACTATACCATGAAATCCAGGAATGTCTTGAGCACACAACCCATTACCTTATCCATCTTCAGTGTCTGGCACCTAAAATACAGCCACCAAATATATTAATTTAATGAATGAATGAATTAGGATTAGTATTTTTTTAAGCTTGCACAAACTTGACCCTTGCCAGAGCCTTTCACCTACCTACACTGAAATAACTACTTATGTAGGTGATGTTTACAATGCCATCCCAGAAAATATTGGAACTGACAAGCGACTTAGACAATATTTAATTCAGCCCTGTCAATTTTCAGATAAGGAAGGCAAAGTTCAGAGGAGAAGCAAACGATTTATTGATCTAGCCACTTCCGCATGTGTAAATCCCATTTAGCCTTCATGCTTAATATACACCTCAGGTGTTATTCACTTTTCAATTAAGCAAAGGTACTTCACAGTATGCTGAATATTGTTAATAATAATGTATTTTGCATTTCAAAATTGCTAAGAGAGTAAATTTCAAATGTTTTTACCAAAAGAAAATCTTAAGCATTTGAGGGGCCATCTCAAATATGTTACTTACCTCGATTTAATTATTCCATATTGTGTTTATAAACCATGACATCGTGTGGTACTCTGTTAGCACAGGCAATTACAAATTCTTAATTTGCAAGAAAAAAGAAAACCCAAATGCATATTTCAGGTACATTTATTTTGCAAATGAAAAAAAGAAAGTGTGCTTCAGACGGGTTAATTTCTTCCACTGTCATTCAGGGAGCTGGGATGCAAACCCTGGCTTGCTCATTCTAAAAACCACGTTCTTTCTGGCACATCTTTCACCTGTTATTATTTCACTGAGAAATAATAAAGACATCCATACTAAAACCACACTAGATGTTCTAATCCATTCTGATTTCATTTCTAATCTATTAGAAAGGGAATTATATGACCTTTATCTCCGAGATAAGGATTTGAATAAAATTATGATATCTTCAAAGAAAGGGTAAGAATAGGGATAGATAACAGAAGACAGGATAGTAAAGAGAAAAGGTTCCAGGCTTTGGAATCAGGTAGACATGAAATCAATTCCTAACTCTCACATACACCAAAAGTCAGAGAGTAAGTATACCTCACGAGACCATGACAAGTAATTAGTTTTAGGGGACCTAGTACTTTCTTCATTCCTTCTTAAAGTCTTCAAGAACCTACCAGCAGACTTACTAGGTAAGCACAGAATTTATCATAATCTTACAGACCAAATAAGGTAGATGAGAACATATTTTCCCTTATATGTGTTTTCAGAATGATCCTCCAACACAGAATTACATTTTTCTAAACTAACCAGGAGAATCAGGCTTTCTCAAAGAAGTTTGGATTATAATGTGATGATTTTATAATAGAAGAAAGAAGAAGTGAACTATCCCATTGCATCATTACATAAAACCCAAAAGGGCCAAATCTCAACAAGTGTGGGGCATCAAATAACACCAGAAAACTTAAGCCATATTTGGATGATTATTCTCTTAACAAAAAAGGTACCTTTTACCTGAGATTTGCCCATAAAGGTGATATACACACACACCCAAAAAATGTATAACTCTTCCATGTGCAAAGATTCATAGAAAAGAGAGATGGTCAAGAACTTAGAAATGACCAGTACCGATAGCATGTCTTCTGGGTGGCAATGAATAGCATGAACTGTGGTCATAAGTCCCTCCACAGTGCCGAAGTTGTCATGGATGACCTTAGCCAAGGGGGCTAAGTAGTTAATGGTGTAGGAGATATTGCTATCAGTGCTGAGGCTATTTTCATACTTCTCATGGTTCAAAACCATCCCAAACATGGGGGCATCAACAGAAGGGGCAGAGATGATAACTCTTTGGCACGCCCCTGTAGGTGAGCCCCAGCCTTCTCCATGGTGGTGAAGATGCCAGTGGACTCCACAATGTAGTTGCCACCTACCTCACCTTATTTGATTTTGGTGGGATCTCACTCCTAGAAGATGGTTATGGGATTTCCATTGATGACAAGCTTCCCGTTCTCAGCTATGACTATGGAACTCGCCATGGGTGGAATCATACTGGAACATGTAGACCACGTAGTTGAGGTCAATGAAGGGGTCATTGGGCAACAATATCCACGTTGCCAGAGTTAAAGGCAGCCCTGATGACCAGGCGCCCAAGATGACCAAAGCCATTTATTCTGACCTTCACTTTCACCATGGTGCCTCAGGGATGCGGCTGGCACAGCACTAGAAAAAGTGGCTCTCTGATGAACAGGAGGACCAGAGAGTTTTATACTTTTTTTAATAATCTTCTCCCTTAACTAACTACTTGGCCTTTTGAGCTATTTCCCAGAAAAGTGGATTTTCTGCAAGATCGAAAGAGTAGAGATTTTGAAAGCACCAAGGTAGAGCTCCTAAGGCCAGGACACATCATCCCTCTACACCTGCCCCAAAGCACGTGGGCCCTCCTCAGAAAGCCCATGACATATTAGTGGGATAGAGATGGCTTTGAGGCTGTTTTTCTTATTCTCCTGACAAGATATCCATCATTTAAAAAAAACCTTTCTTCCTTGGCCACTCTCATTGTCTCAACAATTGGATCTTTGAGCAACTGGACCTGGACTAAAACCCCCTGTTGTTTCAAAATTAGTTCTGGAAGAATTGTCAAGTGCATCATGAGGACCAACCTTGGGTTGAGGTTTTCCCTCTCAAAATAATGAGTAATTAACAGTTATTGTTTTCCATTAATGGAATAAAAATTTACATGAAGATACTCAAAACAGGACAACCACTGATGAAAGCTAATTTTTTAAAGAGATTTTACTATGGAAATTTTGATCCAGTGTCCCATAGAGGGTCTCTTAGGGGTAACACTTCATGGAATCCACACAGTAATGGAAGTAGAGAACACAAGGCCAACCCCACTTAAGCTGAAATGTAAAGAGGACATTTTCCATTGACATTGGAAGTACATTCCAGATCTTCAGATGCCTAGTTCCTCCTGTTGGGCCAGAATGATATCCTCATGCAATATTTTCTAATTTAAGAAGACATGAAAGAATAATAGCAAAGAAAATGAGAACCAGAAATACAATAGAAATCAAAACTTTCCAGTTCAGCTGAAAGAACTTGACTACAGGACCTAGTGATCATTTACTCCAGTTAGGAGGAAAACTACTGACTGGGCTGAAACAAATGAAAGACATTGTGAAATCCTCCGGTGATATTGATGATGTTTTACCCTATCAAAGATTAACTAAGCCAATGGTGTAACCTAAAAGAATGTGGCTTGAAGATGTGCCTCACAAATACTAAAACTCGGGGTTTTTCAAAGAGATTAATCCCAATAGCACGAGGGTGAGACATGATTCTGATTAACACCAAGAGGTTAATCTAGAACATCCTTTTGATTAAACTAGCCATTTCTGTGCAAAATATCACGGTCAAAAAAGGCATCTCTGAAATATGCAATGAAGAAAAGTGTTAAAAGAAAATTTTTTTCCCAAAAGAGACTAGAGAATAATAAAATTTAGTTCTTATGTAAAGGCTCAGTCAGAGGAAATGATGTGGTGTCTGCGAGGGGTTCCCAAAAGTTAAATTAAGAATGAGAAACAGAGATTTTGCTACTGCTTCATTCAATTTCCATCACCTCAGTGGCTACTCATCCTCTTTCCTACCCTCTATAGTCATGAACAATCTGAGAACCCATGACACAAGAGGAAACAGTGTCATCATGTCAGGAATTACACCCATCAAGTCTTCTCTGGAATGCATGACAACTACATAAAGCATGTAATTGGAGGAAGTGAATACACTTCCACAACACTTAAAAATTCATAGGTATCACTTAAATAGAAGTGAATCCATTAGCAAAGTCAGATAGTTCTTAATGCACATCAACAGGGGTTGAAGTGAGAGCAAATGTCAAGGGGGAACAAGATTATAAAATGAAAAACAAAAATACTTAACCATGAAAATGTTAATAATATATTAATTAAAATCCAAAAGAACAAATATTCTGGTTGAATTATAAACACGAGTGAAGAACATATAGGTTATCTGAGCAAAACGGAAAGACATTATGCATTGGAATTGCAAGTGGTTTCCAAACTGAAACTAGATAATGTGCCCAAGATGATCTGGAGGACGCTTATTTAGAGTTCAGAATATGTTCCCATAGAAACATTGTTGAAAGTGTCAATTAGGTTCCTAGGTTACCTGTGAGTTCTATTTTAACCAAATATGTAGCTGAAAGACTATTCATCTGTATTTTGAATCAGTAGAATATAAAGCTGTCACATTGGAACAAGAATTGATGATAGGAAGATAAGACAATTGAAGAAGTGATTTTATGGAGTTGCTGATAAAGGGCTTCTAGGAAATTTCAAGGAGCATCAATGTGGCTGGCCTCTGATGCTTAGTTGATAGATCTACTTCCATGTCTGTCTTCTCCAATTTCTTCTCTTACTGATCCAGTGTGTGGCTGGATATCACTTGTATGCTGAGATTTTCCAAATTTATAATATCCTGCTGACCTGCTCACTGAATGCCAGCCAAATATACTCACTGCTTTCTCACCTGATAGACATCTCATACTGAACAGTGCCGGAATGAATTCCTGATCTCCCTACCAGCCACAACCTGGCCTTCCCGCCATTTTCCCCATCTGGGTTAATGACAACCCTCTCTCTTCCGTTGCTGCTTCCTCCTTCCTCCCACACTGTAAATCCAGTCCTTCAGCAGATCCTGTGACCACCTTTACCATCTATCAAGAATCCTGCTACCATTTCTTATTTTTACTGCTCCTGCCCCCTGGCCCCAGGTACCAGCATCATCTGGCTGTATGAATTGCAACTTTCTCCTAACTGATCTCCCTGACTTACTCATGCTCCCTAACGTCAATTCTTAACATAATAGACAAAAACATTGTGTTAAATCACAAAAGTTAGCTGGACGTTGTGGTGGGCACCTGTAGTCCCAGCTACTTGGGAGGCTGAGGCAAGAGAATCACTTAAGCCCAGGAGTTTGAGGTCGTTGTGAGCTGTGACACCATAGCACTCTACCAAGGGTGACATGGTGAGACTCTATCTCAAAAAAAAAAAAAAAAAAAATCACAAGTTAAAGCATTTCTCTCCTTCACTCAAAACCCTATACAAAGTTCCATCTGATGCACAGTAATGCCAAAATGTTTACACTGCCCCCTGACACCCGGTTGCCCTGTGTCCCATTCCCAACCTCTCTGAGCTCACCTCCTGCTGCTGTCCCCTGGCTTGCACTGCTCCAACCCTCTTCACTCTTCCTTGGGGGTTCCGTTCAGGATACCTTCTCCAGGTGCCACTACCTGAGATGCTTGCCTCTAGATACTCACCCAGATAACTCTCCCATCTTACCTCCTCAGGCCTTCATGGCCACCATACCTTACTAAAGAATCCCAACCTTCACTGCAATCCTTGGCATGCTCCATCTCTCCTTTACTTTCCTTCTGAGTCATTGTCACCATCTATCATGCTAAATATTTTACTTACATTACTGTTAATCTTCCCCATTCTGGAATGTGAGCTTGCTGAGGGCAGTGGCTTCTGTCCCTAATACTTAGAAAAAGGCCAAGCATATTGTAGCCACTCAAATATTTGACTAAGTCAAGTGAATATATGAGTTGGATACCTGAATGAATAAACAAATGGTTCTCTTTTTTGACTTCATAGGTGTTCTATTTTGATTTAGCCTTATCAACCACTACAGAAATATGTTTTTTTAGATGGCATACAGAAAACTAAGAAAGGAAGTAACATCATATTTAGAGCCTTAGTGCCACACTCCAATTAATTTTCAGCCAGCAGTCACCATGATCTTTCCAAAACTCAAGCATGCTGAAACCATTATCTGTGGAATTTCATCACTGTGAAGATAAAGTCCATCCTTTAAGCTGGCTTACAAACTCCCTCATGGCCTACTTCCTTTGAATCTTTCTAGCTTCATCATGAGTTAATTATGTCACTGATAGGGGAGAAAGGAGGCAGTGTAGAGTTTTGGAATCAGAGCTGCCTCCAGGTCAATGGCTGTTGATGCTGGTTCTCAGCAGTTGGGTGAGAGTTGTGAATACTTTACAAGTTGGCCACACCTGCCATTTATACATGGGAGGCAATCCCCATATCTGTGACCATTACTCAGAGTCCTTATATCTTTTAAGCTATACAGCGAGTTTGCCCTTTCTTTTCTTGAATTAAATGTTATATAAAAACTTAGTAGAAAAAACAATATTTTAAGTGAAGCTGTTCTATTTAAAGCAATGTAGGTTAGAGAAGGTGGGGATCAAGCACTGACCATCCCCTTCCATTCCCATAGGCTCCGGTGTGTTACGTGAGGTCTCTCCGAGCAATCCCTGCCTGGGAGGCTCCAAGGCATAAGAATTTCAAGCAGACACATAAGAAGAAATCCTTTCAAAACAAGCCACATCTATGGGTTATTTATAAAAAATTACCCAGGTAACCGAAATGCACTTTGCTGTCCTCTCCGCCTCTGTTTTAACACGTGAAAATAGCAACATCTCCACATGGCAGGGAACAAGAAGACAAGAAATAAGTCGGCGTCTGCGCTGCACAGGCGATGGCACATTATGCAGGTTCCTGCAGCATGACTGGCTCTCAAGGGAGTAATTAGTATTTGGCGCACTTCTTACTGGCGCTACCTCAGCTTCTCTGCCAGAGGATTCTGAGAAAAGGTTTGTTGTTTCAGTCTCAAAATTGCATTTTAGACCGACTCTTTGAATAGAGTGCATGTAGGGACAAATGGCACGAATGTTTAGCAAGCGGCATTTGTATTCACATTCTGTCCCTGAGCCTCAAGTCCGAGACAGGTTTATTTCCCAGACTTCAAATAAAAAATTGATATTAAGAAATGCAAAGTGGAGTTTTTAGCTTCCAGAAAACGCGATTATTATTTTCAGATAGTAAGATGAGGGAGCTTCAAAAGAGGCAGTGGGGTGTCTTTGTCACACCACTTACAGATGGACAAGTTGATTTTTCAAATGGAGAAATGAGACCCTGTCTGATTTTGAAGGCCAAATTTATGCCAAACAAAATCAGCCTGAAGTCCACTTTGAAGATGAGCTTTTGCCAATGCAAATATCCTGATGTCTCTGACTTGCAATGAAACATGTATACAAATCAATACATAAGTATATTTTAAATACTTCCAGCCTTCCCTTTCCTCCACGTCCTTGCAGCATAAGCTAGCCCCCAGACAAGAAGTTGCCAGGGACACGTATTAGAAGGAGCTGGTTAGGCATCCCTGTCTGCAACTTATCGTGACTTTGGAAGAACCAAGAAAGACAGTGACTCGGGGGATACTATTGTGTTTAGCTTATTTCAAAATAGGACCAATTGTAATAACAATTTTCAATAGCCTTTCAGTGAATCTGGGACTATCAGTGGGTAAATGGTTATTTGTAACTATAGTACACACACCTTTTCTCTCTCACACACACCCATATATAAACAGCTGCAATGTGTACGTGCCATCACTCATGCACACACATCATATACACACCATGCACAAGCACATATAAACATATCACAGGTGCATACATACACCAAGAGACACTACACACATGTACCACATATCAACCATAAATACATTCCCATGTACACATACACAATACACATGACCACACAGCACATATACACAAACTCCAAATGCAAATAAAGATGCATACATGTCACAAACACATGCATGATGTACAAATAACTGCACACACAACATACCTACACTTACTATATACAAATATACAAATACCATAAACATGAATACATACACACAGCATACACATCACACACACAGCCACATACCACGTACAAGTACATATGCAACACATATGTGTACAACCATAACACACATGTACACAAACCACACCTTACACAACACATATATGCACATCACATACTAATTCGTCTTCTTCTTCTCACAAAGGTTCTGGACGAACCTAGGAGAGAAAACTTACAGAAGGCAATCTGGGACACAGCGCAGGTGCTAGATTCAGGTGAGTCTCAGCAATCGGATTTCAGGAACCAAATTTAACTGCTGCCTACAGATCACCATGGCTGCTTTTATTGGATGTTTTAGTATTTCTGTGTTACCTAAAATGCTAGTAACTACTACACTCACACTTCTTCCTTCATCAGCTCTTGTGTTAACATAATACGCCAGCAAAGAGAGTTTAGAAAAGAGGTTTATGGAAGAGATTTTTATTTTTCCCTATAAATACTAGACCTTAACTTTTTTTTTTAATTGCTCTTGATTTCTAAACCATTGCTCAATCTTCAATAAATTAAGTCCGTCTTAAGCCATCCTTGTTATCCCCTGATTCCACAGGCCTGCATCAAGGCCACAGTACGTGAAAATCATTACTGAAAGTCCTTGGACGTGGGCGCAGTTCCATTTTAACGCAGCACTAACATTTATGCCTTTCACCTGTAATGAGTGATCAACAACCCACAGACAATGAGTCTGAGCTGAATACAATCATATTACAAGTCAAGAGCCCTGTTCAATTCAACAGCAGCTCTTAATGAAACACTAACCTCTTTCCATTGATTACAGCAGAATTATTTTAATTCTTCTATCTGTGTGAAAGGTATGGCCAACCCATGAAACATTCTGCTTTGGAATGTCAAAGGAAATGTTTGCCCAAAATATGCTCTAGGGAGGTTGCGTGTGTGTGGGTTTGGGAATTGGCCTGCCAACAAGCCAAATCTAGCTCTCCTATTGAGCTGCTTACTAGCAAGGTATCCTCAGGCAAGTCAATTAACCCCCTAAAAGTCACTAATTTTCACTAGACAACTGAAAGTATTGCTAGTACCTAGTTTATGGAAATATAATGAGAATTAAGCTAGACAAAATGCTCTGTTAAAAAGTAATTCCTCAATAAGTGGCCAGTGCAATTAACAGGAAAGGTTTCAAGAAGATTCAGAGCTTCTGGTGTCAGCAATAAAATTGGGGTGTTTACATTTATTAGACATCTTCTCAAGGCTAGGTCTTCGCCTTCAATAATGCTATGCTAGTAGGCACTATTGCCCCTGGTTTTTGGATGAGGAAATTGATGTGCAGAGAAGTTACAATAACCTTTCCAATATCACACAGTAAATGGCAAACTTGAAATCTGAACCAAGGGTACAACAATTCCAAGGCCCCCTATCTTTCTACCCTACTACTATGATACATTATTCATGTTCTGAAAAGCCTTCCTTAGTTACCCTACAGTTATCCTGAAGGCCAGGATAATCACATCAGTCCATTTCTAGCCAAATGTACCCACTCTAGTGTGGAGCCATGCTATATCAGAATGATATGGGAAAAGTCCCTGAAGTCAATCTCATTATGGAATATAAGGGCCACAGTGGATGGAGGGAGGACCTTTCCGACAGCCTTGGTTCTGGAGTTACTACATTAAAATTCACCTTCCCAAGATTATTCTGAAATATGAAAGCAATGCAACAGGACTTTTTCTTGGTGGCAAGTGCAAGAGAAAGACCAAGGAAAATCAGAAAAAATGTACAGCAAGAGAGGAATGAAAGAAGGAGGAAAGGGAGTAGGAGAGGAAGAGAGAGGATTCGTTTCACCCCAAAAGAATCTCAAGGGAATCAAAGACCTTGTGTGTTCATATGGTGTATTCAAACACGTTGCAAATGGAAGTCATGGGTTCTGGAAGCCAGGGCTTAGATAAAGCCAGCTAGCTGGACACCACTACCCAAATCCCCTTCTTTCTCCTATATTCTTTATCCAGGCCAGAGTTAAAAGCCTCAGAAAAAATAGGTATCCTGGGAAAAGAACTAAGAAACTGCTTTCTAGATGCCCTAGAAGAAAGATAAGTCATGTACTGCCAGAGGTCACAGTGATACCTTCTCCTTTGTCCAGTGTGAAGGGTTCCACTTCTTCCAGGACTGCAGAAGCATAGGCTTAGTGAGAGCCTCTGGAAGGGGCAGAAAGGGTGAGAAGACCGCTAGGAAATTCAGAGCGTGAGCAGGGGACCCCATCTCCCTGTTAGTGCAAGTCTAGGACTAGAGTGCCTTCCTCTGCTCTACCGAATACCTGAATTGTAATGTTTTCACATCTTAGATGACTTGTTTTCAGTTCCAAAGTAGCCAGTCTTCTTGATGTGTCCATTTCCCTCGCTACCCTGTATATAAAGTGAGATGGTGGTAATAGTTCCATATTCAAGCATTTGGAAGAGGGGCCCTGATTTTCAAAGCCAGGAAAGAATACTATAGAAGTTTCCAAACCATTAAAGTGTATACGTATGTAGGCCCATGGACACACACATGCACACACAATGCACACATGCACATTTATGCACACACACACATGCACTCATGTCCACACACAAGCACACACGCACACAAGCAGATTCAAGAGAACAGACTCGACCCTCTTGGAAGCGCATCAACAGAGCCACGTCAATGGACAATGAGTAGGAGGAACAAGAGGGCTGAGAGCCAGGAAGGTGAACTCACCTTTGGAACTGATAAGGGTCATTGTTTAGCTTTCCATTGTTCTTTGTTTTGATCTAAAGCTGCCTCTCCTATCACTTTCTCCCTTGTCACAGTCTCTCATTGTCCGCGTGGAGACTGGAGAAAATTGTTCATTCCATCTAAGACCAATATACTCCGCGCCTTTTGTCTTTTTCAGGAAATTAGTAGCTCATGTTCCACCGGCCAGAGTGTTTCTCCTTATCGCATTTCTATAAGTGAAGCAGGAATTTCAGGGCCATAATTTAGAATTATTCTTTCCAATTCATCCCAAATGGATTCTGTTCTCACTGCAACATTTATCTCTAGACCTCACTAAAGATAATATTCAGGCTCAGCTACAGGAACACAATTGTCCTTTTTTCGGCACTGAGGTCTTTAGAGATATAATGAAATGTGACAGGCTTTTGAATTCGGCTGTAGAAATGTTCCTTTTATAGTCAAATGGATTTTGTGCCATTTTAGAAGCCGGTCTCTACATTGTTTTATAATTTACTTTACAGGAGGACCTGGGAAACTGGGTTTTCTAAATAGACATTTCTTGTTCATTGTTCTACAACTGTCTTAGAGAGATGTGTTTCTTTTCTTGATATTTATTGGAAACTTGAGGCCTTAAAAATAACATCTAGTCCTCAAATGGAAACTTCAATATACCCTTTTATCCCATAAGTATCAAAGGTAATACAAAGTAAAAAAAAAAAAAAATCCTGGCTTTTCACTGTGTGCAATTTAGTTTCAAGATAAAATTTACAGAACTAAAAACTGGGTGACATTCTTGCAGTATGGACTAGTTCACCCAGTCTAATATGTCATGACTGGTATCTGTTTTGACTAGTTGGAACCGGCACTATGCTAATGGTTAAGTAGTTTAACATCTAGCTCAGTTCTTTATTTCAAATATAAGTTAAGTTTCAAAGAAGTTCTAATATTTTACCACCGTCTTATGGATCATAGGTAGTCAACTCTAGGTCAGGTAATATCAGTTCCACTTCAAATACCCTTTTCACTAATTTGTATGATGACACAAATATATGCATGGAACCATCAATTATGTTCTAATAAGATTCCATTGTTTCAACAACTGGAAGGGGCTTTACAAATCAATATATTTGCTCAATTATTCTACAGCATCATTTAACAGTCCTCTAAACATACATAGACAGTTATAGTTTCTAATGAATACAAATATCTTTTTGCTGACAATAGCATGATAGAAACCAAGCTCAGAAGGATTTATCTGGGAGTAATGGAAGGAAAATGAAATGTACTGGGGTCTCTGGATTCTAGTCCTGATTGTCATCAATAATTCTGTGACTTTATGAATGTCTTTAGTGTTCACATATGACACTGGGCAAGTCTAAACGATGAATGCTTCAGGCCAGGTGGGGTGGCTCACAACTGTAAATCTAGCACTCTGGGAGACCAAGATGTGAGGATTGTTTGAGCTCAGGAGTTCAAGACTAGCCTGAGCAAGAGCAAGACCCCTGTCTACTAAAAATAGAAAACTAGCCTGGCATTATGGTGCATGCCTGCAGTCCCAGCTACTTAGAAGGCTGAGGCAAGAGGCACTCTTGAGCCCAAGAGTCTGAGGTTGCTGTGGGCTATGATGGTGCCACAACACTCTATCCAGACTCTGTCCCCCCCAAAAAAAGAATGCTTCAGTGAGATTCTCAGGTGTGTGGTTGAACTAGGTGTCAATTAAGATTGCTTTTAATATTGGGCTTCTATCATTTCTTGGTCTGTTTATTAGGAAATTAATTCAAGAGACTCTCTTCAATGACCCTTTCAAAAAGCTTCGCATCCAGCAGAGATGGCCCTAGTGAAGTCTGCCCATGATGCAGCTCCAACACGGAGAAAACCCAGTCAAAATGCCCAGCACTCCATCATGACAAAGACTGCTTGCCTGCCACCACTAATAATTTCCTCTTTCTTTTTACTAATAGAATCCCCACCCAAATTCTCACTGGGTTTGAAGCCTTCCAACTATTGATAATTCCTGGCCTGTCTTGCAACTAACTGTGGCTTTATGACTAAGTTCTGACTAATGACATGTGAGCCAGAAGTGATGTGTGTAACGTGTAGGTTTTACTGTTAACTAAAAGGGATGTGCCCTCCACTTCCTTTTCCCCTTCCCACTGTCTAGAGAAGAGTTGCTGTCGCCACCTTGAACTCAGAGAAGAAAACTGTGTGTTACAAGGACACAGTTAATATGCCAGCCCTTCACTGCCTACTCTGGACAGGAACATGAAAGGGAAACAAACTCTTATTTTCTTTAAGCCACTACATCATGAGTCTCTTTGTTAACAGCTTATATATTTTGCACAACAGCAAAGCTATTCATGAACGATGCTGTGGAACAAAAATGAGGAATCCAAGGAGAATGCTTTAGCCTCAGATTCTATTTAGTATCACACCGTCCACAACCATACATTTCCATGGGCAGAGAAATAGTTTTAATTACAAACTAAGATGTCTTGACTTTCATAATCTGTAAGAAGACTCACTGCTTCCTAAGGCCGATGGTGTTTTTAACCCAAAGTATGCTGTGAAATGACTAATGGTAGAATGAATTTTTCTCACTAATATACTATAATCAAGTATTAGTTTTAAAAACTTCTAATGTCAATAAATAGATCCACAGTATAGAAACACAGTACTTTTTGGTTTTTTTGAAAAAGAAAGAGAAACTACTGTAAGCAAAACATGAAGGTAACCAGTTCCAAAGTAATCAATCTTGGGCTGCAATGGCAACAAGATCTCCAAATGGCAGATCTTAGCACATCCTGAAATCCCATTAACACAAGGACCAGATAACACTGAGTTTTCAACCAGTATACTAGTAGAATTATTTACAAAATTTTCACTTTATTGGTTAGTTCATGGCCATGCCTCTCCTTCAACACTGGCCCATTCAGAAATCCTTATGTGAGTATGTAACACCAAGACCTGATATTCCTGAGCATCTAGCCTGAGAATAAGAAACGAGCCACAGTTTGGTCACAATAATTGTGGCAGACACTGAAGATTGGTTTGTTTAACAGCTATTCAAGCTCCTAACACACCCTCCTGCTAGGAGATCTGGGCTGGAAAGCTACATCTGACATTCGCTAGAGGTTCTGCATGGACCTCTTTTCCCAGCCCACTCACATTCTGCGAGCTACCCAACACATGACGATACATCTCTTTCTTGTTTATGTTGGCGAACCTGGATTCTATTGCTGCAACTAAGAATCCTGACTGCCAGAGTAATGTTTTAATTGTCTGCTGCTTTAAGGATTGAAGACCTGCAGAAGCTCATAAAACACATTTTCCATAGTTGTCTCACTATCATTGGCATTTTTAACATTATTTTGCTGAGACAAAAGAGAAAGAAGCACCACACAGAAGGCTAGGTCTTGGGAGCTGTGAGTGCTAATCAGAAGTGCTAAATAGCTACCTTCTTCTTCCAGACTGACTCACTGGCCATCTGCACAGACACACAGTCGTTTTCACACGGGTCTCTGGGTGGCAGCCAATGCTAATGATGACACAGGGCAACTGAGCTCTTGGATGGGAAGCTACTTCAAAATTCACTGTATGTGTAGAGGCTAAAAGAGTGAGCAGTGGGAGATAGAGCCATCAGAGACCCCGCTGATAGACGGGGGTTAAATCTGCTTGGTGTAGGTTTATAATTCCCAAAGAGTGGTCCTCACCCAGAAGCATCAACATCACACAAAATCTTTTTAGAAATATATATTCTTACACACAGACACGCACCTCAACCCCCTGAATCAGACACCTTGAGTGATGGGCCGGGAATCCATGTTTTAGCGAGGCCTCAAGGTGATTGGTGATGCTTAAGTTTAAAGACCACAGGTGTGGGTGTCCTACCCTATGTGAGGTTAAATGGAGTTTTGAAAAGATATTGGCGTTTGGATGAAAGTATTTCAAATTGTATATAGAAATAACGCACCGTACCCCATGATAGTATTAATGTACACAGCTATGATTTAAAATAAATAAATAAATAATAAAAGATATTGGGAAGGAAAGAAAGAAAAAATACATGTATTTGTTTTAAAATGAATCCCTAAACACTTCATCCCTTCCACAGATAAAATGGAAAAAGCTTTAGTAGAAAGCATGGAGCTGAGAATCTAAACAATTTAATTTAAATCTTTGATTTTTAACTAATCATTGAGCAACTTTGAATGAATCATGACTTTTCTGGGCTGCTGTTTTCTCATTTGTAAAATGAAGAGAAGGAATAAAAAGTTCTCCAAAACTTTTAGGCAAAGTCTATTTTCTATATTGTCTCCTGGGAAACTGGACCCCTTCTAGTACAAACCTGATGGGGGAAATTTTCCAGCATTCTGTTTCCCTACTCAGGAGCTGGGACTGGAGGAAAATGACTGAAAGATACTTAGAGTTCTCCCTACACCAAGTTAGTGGTCCAGTAGTACACTCCAGCTTAACCCAGACCTATTGTAATCCATTCCTGTATACAGCAGGAATTGCCAGTAACCTAGAAATGTGTACAAATTACATGCATATCTCTCATGTTACTGATGATTTCAATCACACATGAGACTCAAATTGGACTAAACTTGAATACTTCAGGATTCTGTGTATGTGTGCCCGCACGTGTGTGAATTAAACATTTTAATCTCCTCCTAATATTTAAGAATTGAGACTCAGTTGGCTCTCAACCAAGACTGGGGCAGGTAGTGATTACACTTGGGGAAACCACAAAATTACCACCCTAAACAATGTGGAAACGTTGCAACACTGACAGGAGATGAGATTATTTTTACTCGGTGAGTTTGGGGGTTTTAGTAAAAAAAAAAAAGAAAGAAAGAAAGAAAAGAAAATTATCATCACTTATTTAATTAGAGTTTGTAAAAAATGGAGGAAAAGCAGGCTTGGCCTACCTATAGCACAGAAGAGACCAAAGGTTAATCAGTTAAAGAACTTTCTAAAGACTGAAATTCAAACACATAACGAAGGTCTACAATAATTAATTAGGAAAACTAAGCAAGGGTACAGCAAAAAAAATGTGTTCTTTATGGTTGAAACTGTGTCTTTCTTCCCACCCCATGTCTTGGAAGACAGTGTAAATACTTAGGATTGAATAATCAAAGAAAAGATTGAGAATGAGAATATTTTAACTCTTTGCATATAGTTTACGGAGGAAGACGGTGGGTATGTTAGCTGTGCATTTCAAGAAGGAGAAAGTTGCTTCATTTTATTTTCTTGTCACTTAATTTTTATTTATTTTGATTTCTAAAACTGGAATGTTTACTTCAGTGTAAACCCCAGTGGTCTATTTTTCTCATAAAGTAATTTTTATCAGACCACTGTAATAAACATTCTGTTAATGTTTATTATTTTTTTTTATTCCAGGATAGTACAAATGTTTGGGCTATATGAATTGCTTTTGTACACTTTGAGTCAAAGTTGTAAGTATTCCCATCACCCAGAAAGTACGAGCTGTACCCATTCGGTGTGATTTTATCCATCCCTGTCTCCCCTTTTCATATGCCTCACTCTTAATAAGCCTAAACTATAATATTCGCTTTCAAGTTTTTGCAATGCCAGTGAAATGGGCATGAAAATTTCATGCAGGTTTTATTATGTTGAACTTTATGAAATTATAATTATTCACAGATTTGGACCTTCAAAAATGGCAGATTCAAATGGTTCCACCTGATATTTTCTTTGGTCTAAGAGACATCATGTACACTTAAAAAAACTGATTAGTACCCCCTTTGTAAACACTGAGTCACAAGAGGTAATCCTTGTACTAACAGCGATGGAACCAGAATATGCTATTGAGACCTTCCTATAAGCACGGTATTAAGCCAAGTTTTCTATACAGGTTACTTCAGGGTATGCTTTTTCTTTAAATAGATGAAATAACTTTGTTCTGGAGCTATTAGAAAAAACACAACTAGTATTCTTAAAACTAAACAGTGGCTATGGTTGCACAATTCTCTGTACATACTAAAAAACACTCAAGTGTACATTTTAAAAAGGTAAATTTTATGGCATATCTGTGATAGCTCAATGAAGTTTTGTTTTTTTTGTTTTTTTAATAAAAAGGGACATTGCTACAGAGACTAGAAAGACAAATACACTTTCTGGACCATTTTGTATCTCCAAGGAGGAAGGAGAGCGTATGACTGCCAAACCCCCGACATCTGCCTGGTTGCTAGCCAACCTTCACAGTATCATCTCTGCAAAGATTGCATGTCACAGCTCACACTCTTGCCAAGTTATAAGCGTAAAAACACATGCAGTATTAATAGCCTCTGGTATTTCTAGCACAATGCTTGACTTCTGGAAAGGGATTCCCTGAGCACTCCTAAATTGAACCACGCTGAGAACTGTCATCTTGCAAAGTGCCATTTGAGTCTGTGTTGGCAGGATCTTTACTCAAATTCAGTTGTCCAGTCAAGCTCATACAGCTGCTTCAAGGACACAGAATAAATGTGGAGAGTTAAATATAAGCAGTGATACTTAACTGGAGGGGTAGGGGTCATGAATTCCACACAAAAGGCCAGAAAACTCAGCAACATGTGCACAAGCACAGACCCAATTTTACACATATCAGGGCCCAAAGGTCTTTAAATCTCTCCCATGGACTCCATATTGAGAATCTCTAGTCTACATTCTCCATACTCACTCCACTCTGTTAGAGTACTTCAAAGAAATTTCACACCAAATACCTAGACTTTAGGGTGGCCTTAAAGAGGCCATCCTTGCTACAACAAATAGTGATCTTTAATTCCTTGACTAGAAGCTATGGCTTCTAAAGAGATACAAATGGCATTAGACAATACGGGAAAGAATCTAGTAGAGTAAAATTATGGTCACCTTGTTTCTTCTGCTATTTTATTTTATTTTATTTTATTCATTGAAACAGAGTCTCAAGCTATTGCCCTAGGTAGAGTGCCGTTGCATCCTAGCACACAGCAACCTCCAACTCAGCTCAAGCGATCCTCTTGCCTCAGTTTTTTCTACTTTTAGTAGATGCAGGCTCTCACTTTTTCTCAGGCTGGCCCTGGACTCGTGAGCTCCAGCAATCCACTGCTTTGGCCTCCCAAAGTGCTAAGATTCCAGGCGTCTGGTATCCTCTCGCTTTTTTAGAATTTTCTGCTTGTCCTAATATTTTATTTCTGGAGTTTCTTTGACATTGCATTTCAAAATTGTTGAGAAGCCCCACTTTTAATAATAGCTATTTCCATCAATTATCAGTAGCAATTACAATCTATTGAAAAATACCTTTGCAGAGTTCTGAAGAGAACAAAAACTTAGTCGACTATTTCTGACAGTTTATATGACTTGGCCCTGACCATTCTGAGAAACTCTCAAGATGTGATTTTAATTGTATCTTCAAAGCATCTATTTTTCGTAAAGGTGGAATCAAAGTGGCAAGAATTTATTAATCATCTATGATATCCTTGGTGGTATATTTAGATGCCATAGAGAGCGCCAAGGCCTGGCCCCTGAGTTCTGCCACCTCAGTTTCTGCACTGCTGTCCAAGCTGGTGGCTCCACCCACGAGGCTCCTGCACAGCTGCTGGACCCCAGAGCCCCACCCCCAAGGATCTAGTGTTGCTGCTGGAACCCGTTCCCACTGGCTGCCTAGTAGCCAAGGACATGCTAGCCTTGAGCTGCCATCGTACCTAGACCCAGTTGGGGTAGATGCCACATCCCAGACACCGTAATCACTGCCTGACCCTAGATAGAATCACCCAGCTACCACTGTCACTGCTGTGGAGTGACCTAGGCAGAGAAATCTCCTACAATGCCAGCCTATGGAGGAGAGACTTGCAGTCTCCAACTAAAACTTCCAACAGTATACTGGGAACAAATGGCCACTCTGCATGACGATCCTCCCCTGATCGTGCTGTGACAATCTTTTCCTAAGGGAAAAGTTCATGGCCTTAAATGAACTTCTCGAAAATATATAAATATCACAAATTAACAATATACTTTCCCATATCCAGGAACTAGAAAAACAAGAGCAAAACAAACCACTACTGGCATAAGAAAAGAAATAACATTCTGATACAAATATCTTTGTTGTAATTTGATTTTTGGTCTCCTGGATATATACCTAATAAAGGAATTGCAGGAATCTTACAAGGGTACAAGTGAATCTTTCTAAAAGCAGAGTATGAATGTCTTAACTCAACTAAGAAAATGACATGAAGGTTATGTTAACCAGTCTGATGAGAGTATTTCAAAATTTATATGAAAACAGCACACTGTACCCCATGATTGCAGTAATGTACACAGTTATGCTATAAGAAATAAAAAATAATAATAATAAAAGAAAGAAAAGAAATAACAAAACTCAGAGACAAACTAAACAAAATGGAAACCAAAATAAATAAAAATACAAAGGTTCAATGAAACAAAAAGTTGTTTTTTTGAATACACAAACAAAATTTATTTTCCCAGATTAATATGAGGGTACAAACAATTAGGTTACAATATTTGTGTTGTTAGGTAAGGTCCCCGTTGTGGTGTGTCCCACACACAGGAGGTGTGCCATATACCCTTACATTGTGCCTATCAGGTGGGAGCACACCACACTGCCACCCTCTTCTCCTCTCCCCTCTCCCTCTTACTCTCGGCCTCCCCACTTTCTCCTCACTCCTCCCCGCTCCCCCAACTGGAATGGAACTGAGTATTTCTCTTGTGTGGATATATATTAGTTCATTAACTGGCTTAAAATTAATATCGAGTATGTTGGATACCTGCTTTTTCATTCTTTTAGTAGTATACTAAAAAGCATGTGTTTAAACCCCATCAAGGATAGTATAAAAGGTGTAAAGTTTCCATCTTTTTATGGCTGAGTAGTATTCCATGGTATACATATACCACAGTTTATTAATCCCTTCCTGGGTTGGTGGGCACTTGGGTTATTTCCAAATCTTGGTGATTGTAAGTTGATCTGCAATAAAAAATCCAGTGTAAATGTTCTTGTGATAAAATGATTTTTTTTTCCTTCTGGATAGATGCCTAGTAATAGGACTGTGGGATCAAATGGAAGGAAGTTCTATTTTGAATTCTTTGATGATTCTCCATACTTTTCTCCAGAGAGTTTATATTGGTTTGCAGTCCCACCAACAGTGTAAAAGTGTTCCCTTCTCTCCACATCTACACCAGCATCTGTAACTTTGGGACTTTATAATGTGGACTAATCTTACTGGATTTAGTTGATATCTCAGGATGGTTTTGATTCGCATTTTTCTGATGATTAGGGACCATGAACACTTTTTCATATGTTTTTTAGCCCTTCAGCTGTCTTCCTCAGAGAAGGTTCTGTTCATGTCTCTTGCCTAGTGATATACAGTATTGTTTGCTCTTTTGTTTTTGGTACTTGGGTTCTCTGTAGAGTCTAGTTATCAAGCCTTTGTCAGATTTATAACATGCAAATATCTTTTCCCATTCTGAAGGTTGTCCATTTGCTTTAACAGCTGTGAAGAAATTTTTCAGCTTAATTAAGTCCCATTTGTTTATTTTTGTTGCTGATGCAATTGGCTCTAAAGTCTTGTTCACGAAATCTTTTCCTAGGCTGACATCCTCAAGAGTTTTCCCTCATTTCTTCTAGGATTTTTATCGTTTCACATCTTAGATTTAAATATTTTATCCATCTTGTGTCAATTTTTATAAGTGGTGAAAGGTGCAGGTCCAGTTTCAGTCTTTTACATGTGGATATCCAGTTCTCCCAGCATCATTTATTGAATAGGGATTCTTTTCCCCAGTTCAAAGAATGTCCCAGGGAGTCTTTGTTTGGTTTATCAAAGATCAGATGGCTATAAGAGACTGATTTCATCTCCCAGTTTTCTGTTCAGTTCCATATGTCTATGTCTCTATTTTTATGTCAATACTATGCTCTTTTGATCCCTTTAGACTTGCAATGTTACCTGAAGTCTGGCAGAGTGATACCTCCAGCTTTGTTTTTATTATTAAGAATCGCCTGTGTATATAGGGATTTTTCTGATTCCATACAAAATGAAGTATGATTTTTTCCAGTTCTTCAAAGTATGAGGTTGTTATTTTTAAGGGGATCACATTAAATTTGTAGATTGCTTTGGGTAGTATAGACATTGAAAAAATATTGGTTCTTCCCAGTCAAGAACACAGTTCTTCCATTTGCTAATGTCTTCTGCTATTTCTTTTTTAGGGTTTCATAATTCTCTCTGTAAAGATTCTCTCCTCTGTTAGGTGTGTTCCTAAGCATTTCATTTTCTTTGAAGCTACTGTGAAGGGAACTGTGTCCTTGATTTGCTTCTTAACTTGACTGTTATTGGCATACACAAAAGCTACTGATTTGGGGACATTGATTTTATACCCTGAGACATTACTGTATTTCTTGGTCAATTCCAGTAGTCTTGTGGATGAGTCTCTCGAATTCTCATATAAGATCATAAGATCATATCATTTGCAAAGAGTGAGAGTTTGACTTCCTGTGTCCCCATTTGAATGCCTTTTATATCCTTTTCTTGCCTGATTGCATTGGCTAGAACTTCCAGAACTATGCTGATTAGTAGTGTCAATAGTGGACATCCTTGTCTGGTTCCAGTTCTTTCAGTTTTACTGCATTCAGTATGATATTGGCTGTGGGTTTGTCATAGATGGCTTCAGTCAGCCTAAGAAATGTGTCATCTATGCCTGAATAAGCAAACAAAAAATTAATACTCCAGTATCCAAATTAAACAGAAATAGAAGAGAAAGGACTCAGAGAAGCTCAATCATAGATGAAAAATAAGACATTACAACTGATAACACAGAGATACAAATTATCTGTGAATACTATGAAAACTTCTACCCACAGAAACTAGAAAATGTAGAGGAAACAGATAAATTCCTGTAAACATACAACCTCCAAAGTCTGAATCAGGAAGAAATAGAAATCCTGAAAAGACCAGAAACAAGTAGCAAGATTGAAGTAGTAACAAAAAATCTCCCAACAGTAAAAAGCCCTATACCAGACAGATTCACAGCCAAATTCTACCAGACCTACAAGAACTGGCACCTATTCTACTAAAACCATTTCATAATATTGAGAAGGATGGAGTTTTCCCTAACTCATTCTATGAAGCCAGTATCATCTTAATACCAAACCCAGAAGAAGACACGACAAAAATAGAAAATGACAGACCAATATCCTTTACAAACATAGCAAAAATCCTTGACCAAATACAAGCTGAATTGAACAACACACAAAGAATAAATAATTCGCCATTATCAGATGGGTTTTATCACAGGGCAATAAAGACAATTAAACATATGCAAATCAATAAATATGATTCACCACATAAACAGAAGCAAAAACAAAGAGCATATGATAATCTCAATAAATTTTGAAAAAGCATTTGATAAAATCCAGCAGCCTTTTATAATAAAACCTTTAACAAATTAGGTATACAAAGAGCATACTTCAACATTATAAAAACCATATATGTCAAGACTCACAGCCAACATCATACTGAATGGGAAAAAGTTGAAAGCATTCCCTGTAAGAACTGGAATGAAACAAGAGTACCCACTGTTTTCACTTCTCTTCAGCATGGTGCTGGAAGTCCTAGCCATAGCAATCAGGCAAGAGAAAGAAATAAAGGGTATGCTTTTCAGAAAAGAAAAAGTCAAACTATTCCAGTTCAATGATGATATGATCTTGTATCTAGAAAACCCAAAAGACTCCACCAAAAAAACAACTAGAATTGATAAATAAATTCAGCAAAGTCTCAGGTTGCAAAATCTATTTGTGCATAGACCAATAACATTTCTATGTACTAATAACAGTCAAGGTGAGAGTCAGATCAAAGCCTCAACACCATTTACAATAGCTATGAAGAAAATAAAATACCTAGAAATATACTTATTCAAGGAGGTAAAAGATCTCTACAAGAAGAACTATTTAAAAAAAACAAATCACGGCTCAGTGCCTGTGGCTCAAGTGGCTAAGGCACCAGCCACATACACCTAAGGTGGTGGGTTCGAATCCAGCCCAGGCCCGCCAAACAACAATGATGGCTGCAACCAAAAAAAATAGCCAGGCGTTGTGGCAGGCACCTGTGGTCTCAGCTACTTGGGAGTCGGAGGTAGGAGACTCACTTGAGCTCAGGAGTTGGAGGTTGCTGTGAGCTATGATGCCACAGCACTCTACCCAGAGTGACAGCTTGAGACTCTGTCTCAAAAAAAAAAAAAAAATCACACATGACAAAACAGATGGGAAAACATCCCATGCTCATGGATTAGTAGAATAAACATCACTGAAGTGTCCATACTGCCCAAAGTGGTTTACAGATTCAATGCAATCCCCCTGAAAATATCATTATATTTCACAAATCAAAAAAAAAAAAATCAGTGCTTCATTTGCAACTGAAAAAGACCCCAAATATCCATAACAATCTTAAGCAAAAAGAACAACTCTGAAGGCATCACATTGTCTGATTTCAAATTATACTACAAAGCTATAGTAACCAAAACAGTATGGCATTGATATAAAAGTAGAGATATAGACAAATGGGACAGAACAGAGAGCTCAGAATTAAACCAACTGATCTTCAACAATGCACATAAAAACATACACTGTGGGAATGAGGACCTACTGAATAAATGGTGCTAGGAAAACTGGATAGCCCCATGCAGAAAAATGAAAGAAGACTTTTTTCTCTCACCATATAGAAATTTAATTCAAGATAGACAACAGACTTAAATGTAGGCATGATACCATATTAATTCTAGAAAAAAAAACACAGAAAAGACTCTTCTAAACATAGGCCTATGCAAAGAGTTTACAATTAAGACTCCCAAAGAAAATATAGCAACAACCAAAAGAAATAAAGGGGAATTAGTTACATTGAAAAGTTTCTGCATAGCAAAGGAAATAATCAATAGCATAGATCAATAATCAACAATATGGGAGAAAATATTCACAAAGAATACATCTATTAAAGGGCTAATAGCCAGAACTTATAAAGAACTCAAACAAATTAACCAGAAAAAAATAAAAATAAAAACTGTGAAGAAGTGGGCAAAAGATATGACAACCAACAAATATATGGAAAAGTGGTCAACATCATTAATTATCAGGGAAATGCAAATGAAAAACACAATAAGATAAAACCTTACTCCTGTCAGAATGACCCCTATTAAAGTAAAAGAATAACAGATGCTAATGTCAATACATGAAAAGAATGCTTATATCCTGTTGGTAGGGCTACAAATTAGTGCAATCCTATACCAATGGAAAATGGTATAGAGATTCCTCAAAGAAATAAATGTAGACTTACTAAGTAATTCACCAACGCCATGACAGAGTATCTACTCAAAGGAGAAGTCATTTTATCAAAAAGACACCTACACTGAAATGTTTATCACAGAACTATTTACAGTTGCAAGGATGTGAAATCAATCTAAGTGCCCATCTATTCATGAACAGATTAAGAAAATGTGGTATATATAACATATATATGCCACGGAGTATTACTCAGCCCTAAAAAGGAAAGAAATAATGTGTTTTGTAGCGATTTGGATGGAACTTGAGATCATTATCCATTTCAAGAATGGAAAAACAAACACCATATATACTTTCTAATAACTGGGAGCTATTTAGTGGGTATATATAAGCACAAAAAAAAAAAAAGATCATTATAAACCTAGAAGTTGGGAGGGTGGGAGAGAGTGAGGGGTAAAATTTTACCTATCACATACAGTGAATACTATTCCAGTGATGGGCACATTAAAAGCCCTGGCTTAACTATTATACAAGGTATTTGTGTAACAGAAATTTTTGTATCCCGTAATATTTTGAAATAAAAGTAAATAAATAAAACAAATGCCATAGAGAACACAAATGAACAATAGCTTTTATCTTTCCATTTTTTGTTTTTTCTGAGACTAAGTCTCACTCCATTGCCCCAGGCTGGAGTGTCAAGGTGTTGTAGCTCACAGCAACCTCAAACTTCTGAGTTCAAGTGATCCACTTGCCTCAGCCTCCTGAATAGCTGAGGATACAGGTGTGCACCACAATGCCTGACTAATTTTTCTATTTTTATTCATAGAGATGGGATGTTGCTCTTCCTCAGGCTGGTTTCAAACTCCTGAGCTCAAGTAATCCACCTGCCTCAGCCTCTCAAAGTGCTAGGATTACAGGCATGAGCCACCACACACACCCAATACTTTTTTCCTCTAGAGAACTTACTAGCAATTAAGAAGGCAAGACTGACAAATGTGTTTAAGGCAATGACAGAATGGAAGATCAATTCTTTCTAAGTATTCATATTCACAGGACATAAAATGAAAAATTGTTTCAAATAAAGACAGAAGTGTTCTATGCTTCACCATCTGACTTGCCTATGCTAAAAACGGGACTTTAAGAATGCTGCTCTGAAATGCCATAATTCTGGAGGGGAAAAAAGACATGTATACAATCACCAAAAGCATTTATTTTCTGGCATTCTGCGTATCTCTGTACTGTACGACATGTACTTAGCAAAATGAAGAAGTCACAGTTCTTGCACATAATTTGTTTACGACCTACGTTTGTGTTTCCCAAATGATGGAAAGGTTGATTTCTTCCCCCCCCCCCACTTGCATTTCAACAGGAAGTGTCAAAGGAGAAATCTGTTCTTGCAAGCTTCTCAACCAGAAACAGAAACATTTCCATTAAAAATATAGCAAATAGGACTGTTCTCCTGAGATGTCTAACCTAATTAGTCCGATGAAAACATCTTTCAGATATTCCTCTGCTCGTGTGTTTGGAGATGATAAAAACCCATTGAACATATTTTCTCTTTTACTATCTATGGAACACAGGCTGAGTCACTTCAAGTATTATAAAAGGAGGCTGGCAGAAACAAATTTGCAGGTCATTCAGAGAGAGGGCAGGGCTCGAATGAAAATCAACAGCAGCTGATTTTCTGACTAGTTCTCAGAGTCCCAGCCAATTTTCTTTGAAGGTATTAGGATTTTTATCCCTAAATCAAGTTACCAAAAGACCAAATGGGTAGTCATGAGAATGAATGAAGTTAGTTGAAGCACACAGGATTTTATTAAGGGTCTTTGATGTGTCAACAACTCCATCTGGGATCACAATCTTGCCATGATGTTCTATGAAGGAAAGTCACTTCAAATCGTGCCCACTTGGTTTATAGCTTCCAGCCCCCAGCTGCCTTTCAAAATGCCAGGCCCACTTTTATGTACTAGTCTTATCTGTGTATAATCATATGCCCTGAACAGTGGCCTTCGAGTTTGGGGTGTGTGGACCTGATGGGTGTTATTTTCTATTGCACACAACATGCACAAGGAAAAGTACATAAAATAGTGTTACAGCTCTTTTAGAACTTGTCTAGCAGGTTTTCCGGTCTCTACCGGAAGATCTCCCTCCCCCCCAAAAAACAAATAAATAAAAGTTCATAAAATATACATGAACTTTTCTATGATTATTTAAACAACTACTCCAACCCAGGTCAAGAAATAGAATATCCACAATATCCCAGAAATCATCCGTTGGTTCCTGTCTACTAGACATAACCACTACCCTTATTTATGTTAATCATTTTACTTCAGATTACTATATGGGAAGAATCATTAGGTGACATTGTAGCATTTGTTAGGTAAAGTCCCAGTTGCAGTTGAGCCCTTCACTCAGGAGATGTACCATATACCCCTGCAACGTACTCACAAGGTGAGAGCAAACTAGTTCCCCAGCTCCTTCCCTCTACCTCCTCTCCATTTGAATTTGTGTCTTCTGTTCTTGGATGAGCACATAGTTGTTCACCCACTAGTTTCCTATGAAGTACATTAGATGCTAGTTTTTCCATTCTTGTGATACTTTGCTTAGGAGGAAGTTTTCCAGATCCATCCAGGTAAAGACAAAACTGGTTTTCCTTGTAGCGCTGCTGCTGATGTTCGTATTCCGAAGCAACAGAGTTTGGTGTTGCCTGTTTCTGAATTTCAGAGGAACAGAGTCCTAACATAGGCACTGTCTTAGGCTATGATTCCTTTGCTTAGCCTTACAGTTGTGCCAATCTCCAGGTGCCTGTCACTGAGCGCTCATTTAGTATATTGGTGGTCAGTACCCCAATCTATCTGTGCATTATACATGCGTCCAGGGCCCGTATGCAAGCATTTCTGTAGGGGGTCTTCCTGGAACTGCCAGGTTCTGCAGCAGGCCTATCTTCAGCTTTCCTCACTAATGCCGCGTTTCCTTTTAATGTGATATTTACATCCCACGTTTAGCCAATCTGGTGAGTGTGTCACAGTCATTTCAATGTTCATTTGTCAAATTGCTCGCGGGGTTGAGCCCCTTGTCCTGTGCCAACTGGCTTCCATCATTTCTTATGTTACTTAACTACAGTTCCCTAATCGGGCTTCTTTCTATGCCATGTTCATATGGAGGAAGTAGCTTGACCATTTTCCAGACAATTCCAAATGCTTTCACTGTTGTGATTATAAAACGACCCTGTCCACTGTGCTTCAGTTCACGTCACTCACTGAAGCCATCTGCAAAGGATGGAATGGCTTTTTGTTAAATCCACAGGGTGTTGTTATAGAGAAACATGTTTAAATCCCAGTCTCTATCTAGTCCTTCAACTAATCATGTGGTATGGTACCAGGATAAAAGAAGAAACTTGAACTCTTTCTGGCACAAAAAGAAGCCTGTGTGGTACAGAAACCACGGCCCTAAGATCCATCAATGCAGGGCATTATGACGGTAGCTTATTGAATTGTTTTCTATTTTCTGAGTGGAACTACAGACTTTTGATATTTAGGGTAACACTAGGATTCTCTTTTCTTCTAACTGAAAGAGCCCTAGAATTTCAGAGTAAGAAAGATGTAATGTGCTATTATGTTCCTCACAGAGGCATTCATTAACTATTTACCTCACGTGTCCCAAAGGTCAAGGGTAAGCCACACTGTCACTGATAAAGAGCATTTTCTGAAAGAGCCTCTATTTTGCAAAAATGTGGCCTGCAGGCTCAGTGCCCGTAGCACAGTGGTTACAGCGCCAGCTACATACACTGAGGGTGGTGGGTTCGAACCTGGCCTGGGCCAGCTAAACAACAATGACAACTACAACAAAAAATAGCTGGGTGCTGTGGCGGGCGCCTGCAATACACATTTTTGGTCATGCAGAGTAGAGAGCCTCCCCAGGTTTGGCTTTAATCTTTTAATCTTCTTAGATCGTTTTATTTATTGTCCAAATCTACCTGTTTTCATTCATTGTCTTTCTGCTCCAAATCAAAACAGAAAATCTTTTCAGCAAGTGCTGGGAAATATTTTATAAAGGACACTGAGGCTACTAATTTTGGTGAATGTAAATGTAAATAAAATTTTGTTTTTATTTCTTTCTCAGATCCCATGACTATACATACACCTTCTAATACTTTCTCTATTATAAAAACATGTTTCTAAGACCTATCCACAAACTAAATATACTTCTATTTAAATGTGTAACTACAGAGGAGCACATAAATATAAAATTCTCCAGAATGAGTAAGCGTACAAAAAGAGAAGAAACCATTCAAAGGCGTTCATCTTCCTGGGTTTTTTGTTTGTTTGTTTTCTTTTTCTTTTTGCTTATTAGTGTTGTTCTTTTCAGAGTGACTACCAGACTTACGGAGCACTAAATTCAGCATATCCAGGAAAAGTAACATGTGTCAAATGTGATGTCAAAACAGACAGCCACTTAGCAAAGTATCTCAAGAATGGAAGAGAAAGTATCCAGTGTACTCAGCCCTACTATGAAACTAATTTATAGCTTTCATAGGAAAGTTATAGCCCAATTATAGCCCAAGAAAGGGGGGAAAGAGAAGAGGGAGGGGAGGGGAGGGGAGGGGGAGGATGGGTGGAGGGAGGGTAATTAGTGGGACCATGCCTATGGTGATCTTACAAGGGTACATGTGAAACCTTCTAAATGTAGAATGTAAATGTCTTCACACACACACACACACACACAGACAAAACCAATTGTCATGCTGATGAAAATAAAACCAGTCGTTTAGCTGAATTAAATATGTGATCACAACAGTTGTTCCATCTGGTAGGAAAGTGCAATTGTCTCAAGAACGTCAAAATCTCAAAATGTTTACATTTTATCAGAGGTGTCTACATGGGGAAAACTTCCCTAAATGGACAAGTATGATAACTATTTCTACCTTCCTAAGAAATATTTCTGATGAGGAAAAATTTTCTCAATTTTGTGTCATGACACGTGATGATATTTTCTTTCTGTCGTAAACTACATCACATTTCTAGGGGACGTTGTATTCCATATAATATCTTCAGTATTTAGAATGGTGTTAAGTACTTAGTAATTAGTCAAGTGCTTGTAGAATGAATGAATGACCCTCTTTTGTGGCCTAGAACTTACTTCATTTTGAAGGTTTAATCTAAAGAGTAGGAAATAGCCATAGTTCTCAAATAAAGGGATATAAATCTCCAGTTTGGTCAGGTGAAAACTTTGCAGCCCAAATTGGTCTAAAACTAGAGTAAGAGAAACTCTTATACTCACTCAATAATCCAATTAATAAATTATAAATTATGAAAATAAAAACTGGAGCTTATCAGTCTTTATTTGTCATTTGTTTGAGGTGAAGGAAGGAAGGGATGGATAGAGGGAGGGAAGGAGGGAGGGGGGAAGAGGAAGGGAGGGAGAGAGAGAAGGAGGAAGGGAGGGAGGGTCTTTATAATAACGCTGAGAGGAAGACAAATTTAGCAACCCTCTGCAGATGCAGCATGATATAACCGAGAAAACACGGAGATTATCTCCCATCACATTTGATCAACAAATATTATTGAGAACCTATGTCAGGTACTGTGTCAAAATGAACAAAACTAAAACTGAAAAATAAAAGCAAATAAGCAAAACACAGCCAACACAGCCCCTATCAGTCTCACATTGGTTTGGTGAGGTTCCCTTCAGCACTGTGTTCGAATCTCATTTTTAACACTTACATGACTCCATGCAAATTACTTAATATATCAATGCCTCCATTTTCTCACCTATAAAAATTGGACATTTTAAATTTATATCCCAGCAGGTTA
The DNA here is from genome assembly GCF_000181295.1 of Otolemur garnettii. Lineage (NCBI taxonomy): Eukaryota > Metazoa > Chordata > Mammalia > Primates > Galagidae > Otolemur > Otolemur garnettii. The sequence goes on along the minus strand of NW_003852402.1, from coordinate 30,331,327 downwards.
TTGGAAGGATGAAACATGGCAGCATGTATACATTAGTTAACCCACGGTAAACCCTGGACAGATTGTCTTCTCATCTGCTTCCCTTTCACCTGCAAGCATAAGACCTGGAAAAGTTCAGGATAGTTACACATCCATGACACAATTTATTCTTTTAAGATCACTCTAAAGCAACACGTGTGGCTTGGTGCCTGTGGCTCAAGCGGCTAAGGCGCCAGCCACATACACCTAAGGTGGCAGGTTCTAATCCAGCCCGGGCCTTCCAAAAAACAACAATGATGGCTGCAACCAAAAAATAGCCGGGCATTGTGGCGGGCGCCTGTGGTCCCAGCTACTTGGGAGCCTGAGGCAGGAGACTCGCTTGAACCCAGGAGTTGGAGGTTGCTGTGAGCTGTGATGCCACTGTACTCTACCCAGGGGGACAGCTTGAGGCTCTATCTCAAAAAACAAATAAAAAAATAAACCAACAAATGAGTATCATAATACACTATTTTTTAAGATAGAAGAACTGAATTCATAATACCAAATCTATCACTGATATATTCAGGCGTCTCCTTATATTTTTCTGTTTACTAAACTATTCATAATGAGCTCATTATCCCTCAGTATCACCATGGGAATGAAACAAAAATGCCCAGAGTCCTCTGGGTATAAAGAAAAATGACTGAGGATAGAGAATGAAAATACAAATGGGAAGGAGAGACAATTAGCTAGTAATAGCTCCTATCAACGCCACATTCATTATTGGATGAATAGCAAAAATGAGTTCATTCTTTTTACTAAAAATTTTTACCCCAAATCATTGCACTGAATATCAAAGTGGAGGTTGTGCTACTCCTCTTTCCTTTCATTGGCCTGACTCCTGTGGTACCACGTTTCTTATTTTTATTATTGACTTCATACAAGTTCACGAATGTTGATGAAAACAAGTTCATCCCTTCAACCTGATGTGACCCAAGAAAAAAACCCTGAAGTCCAGGGAATGATAAAGTAATGATAAAGGGACGTGATGACAAGTAGGAGAAAATATTGGCCAAATGTCGAAAATATGAAGGTCGATGTTCATGCTAATATAAACAATTCAAGAAATAGAAGGGAGACAGCACAAAGGCTGTTAAAAAAGACAGAAAACTTGACCAGGCAATTCGTAGAACTCGATATGATCAAAAATATTAAAATTTTATTAATAATTAACAATGTAATTTAAATCATTAAGATAACCAATTTATTCTTCTCAGATTAGCTATATTCACTTTCACTAATGGTGTTTGTGAATAAAAATTCTCTTAGGACACATCTGTAAATGTAAATTCATATAAAATTCATGAAGACCAACTTCCCAAGGCCTACAAATACTTATTAATAAAATGGGCATACTCCTGGGCCAATAACTCCACTTATTTATTCCATGAACACAAGTATGGAAACCTATAGAATTTGAACAGCTGTTTCGTATAGCTTTTTATATAATAGGGACAAGTTGGGAATAGTTTAAATAGCCTTAGGGAAATAGTTGAAAAAATTATGATTAAACCATAAAATATATCGCGGTGTGATGTGAACATTTCTTAACATTATGTGGATACATGTGCATGACATAAAAGTATGAATTAAAAGTAATTTGTAAGAAAAAATGTACATTTTATTCCAATTACATAAAAACATTAGTTACATATGTGTTTATGTCATTGCTTTAATCCAGAAAGAAAGCCTAGAATAAAATCTATTAGGAAGCAATTGATTATAAAAAAAATTAATTAAGAGTATGAGAGCATGGAGGGCATGTTCTGGGGTTATCATATTGTTTGAAGTGTTATAATACACTTTTTTTTTTTAATGGAGAGAGAAAGAAAACTTGTATTCTGTTTGTATTCACTTGCAACTTCATTTCATAGAAAAACAAGACTTAAAAAAGAAATTACTTAGGGCAGCACCTGTGACTCAGTGAGTAGGGTGCTGGCCCCATATACCAAGGGTGGCTGGTTTGAACCTGGCCCCAGCCAAACTGTAAAAAAAAAAGCCAAGTGCACCTGTAGTCCCAGCTACTCGGAAGGCTGAGACAATATAATCTTCTAAGCCCAAGAGCTGGTGGTGGCTGTGAGCTGTGATGCCATGGCACTCTACCACGGGCAACAAAGTGAGACTGTCTCTGGGGGAAAAAAAGGAAAGAAATTACTTAAATACAAATTTTGAAAGTAAGTTATTTTTCTCATTTTTCAATGATTGTCTTATTCAATCACTGACTACTATATGAACAGTGTCAGTACAGTCTATGCCTTATTATCCTTTCTGTTTTGGCTAAATTTGCTGAAATGTGAGTCCAAGTTTCTGCCAGGGAAGACAGATGATACCTCAGATGTGAGAGGAATTACCTTCAAAAGTTTTAAAGTATCACAAGAATGGAAAGGCAAGTATCCAATGTACTCAGCACTGATAGGGTCCAGTGTGGTGGCTCACACCTGTAATCCTAACACTCCAGGAGGCCAGGGAGTTTGAGACCAGACTGAGCAAGCACTGGACCCCTCTTTAAAAGTAGCTGGATATTGTAGCAGGTGCCTGTAGCCCCAGCTACTGGGGAGGCTGAGGCAAGAGGATTCCTTGAACCCAGGAGTTTGAGATTGCTGTGAGCTATGATGCTACAGCACTCTGCAGAGGGCAACAGAGTGAGAATCTGTCTCAGAAAAAAAAAAAAAAAGACACTAACAGGAAACTAGTAGATGAACAATTACACACCCCCATGAGAGAAAAACACAAGTAAATTCAAGTACGGAGTAGGGAAGGAGAGGGATTGGCGTGCTCTTACCTAACGGGTACAATGTAAGGGTATATGGCACATCTCCTGGGCGAGGGGCACAATTACAACAGGGACTTTACCTAACAAATACAAGCAATGTGACCTAATTATCTGTACCCTCATTTAATCTGAAATTTAAAAAAAAAAAATATTTCCCTACCATCACAATAGGATCTGTCATTCTCTGCCACTGTCCTTCACGTGGGGGACATAATCATTTGATGCTCTGTTTGTTTTATCAAACCACTCTGTGTTTATGTGTCTACCTTTCCCAGCTACATTGTCAGTCTTCATGGAATCAGGTTCTGTGTCATGTGCTATCTCACAGTGCATAGAACCCAGCAGAGGAATTAATTTATTGAAACCTTGGCTCTCGGACCCTGTGGCCATCTAAATAGTGAGATGTCTATTAGTACCTCACAATCCCTGTTGTAAAGGAATGAGCGCCTGGTCCAAAGTCCCAAACTCTGGTCCTGAAGGGCCGGGACCGTCCTTATGAGATCCCTTAATCCAATTTCAAATCCAAAAAATGATTAAGACTCTAGATCTAGAATTTTATCCACAGGTCAATAAAAATCTTAAACTTGAATGTACAGTTTGTATGCTGGGTGTGGATGCTCTGTAAGTCTTCAGTGAATCAGGCATTTATAAATCACAAGAACTATAGGGGTAAAGGCGACTGGCAATTCAGTCTTCTCGGGGCTGAGGGCGCAGTGGTAGTAAGAACATCTGGGAAGCACACAGGGCTCTTTGCTTCATGCCTCTCATAGGTAGGACTGAACGAGGACTGTGGGGAAAAAGGGGCCATCTCGTACAGCTCCCTTCAATGCCACCACCCTGCCTGCTCCCAGTCCGATGTTCCCCCAACCTACAATACCCAGACAGGCTCACACAGGGGCAAACATGTGAAGAGCAGAGTTCAGGTCCCAGAAGCAGAGGTCTTTTGCATCAGTAAGTGGGCTCTCCGAGAACAAAAGTGAAATAACAGCCCAGAGCCTCCCACATCATCATGACCTCTGATGACAAAGTTTGGTGACACAAAGCAGTTCCCTGAACTGAATCTTTTTCATTATCAAAAGTATTACTTTACATTATTCTCAAATTCCTACATTAACTTGAGAGAGACCACACAGGGAACATTAGTGAGGGGTGCCCAACACATTTTCAGTAAAACTTAAAACATTGGAGGTACAGTCTTTGTATCTATAAGTAATTTTCTCACTCCTTTTTTATTTGAAATATACACTCTTCTCAATCTTTTGGCTATTTTTGAAGAAGATACAGGTTTTTAAAATGTTGCATTTTCAGGGTGGCACCTATTCCTCAAAGGAGTAGGGCACCATCCCCATATACCGGAGTTGGCGGGTTCAAACCCAGCTTTGGCCAAAAACTGCAAAAACTTTCATCCTAACTACCATAAGAAAACAACAGTTCAACCTTGATCGTAGATGGCAACTCATCCCAATGCCAAAGAGAAATGACAGAGTGGTAGGAATATGTTAAAGACTGCACAAGCATACTTCATTTTATTGCACTTTGAAGACAATGCAATTTTCAACACATTGAACATTTGTGGCAACCTTGTGTCAAGCAAGTCTATTTGCACCATTTTTCTTAATAGCATGTGCTGACTTTGTGTCCCTATGACACATTTTGGTAATTCTCAGAATATGCCAAACTTTCTCATGATTATTATATTTTTTATGGGTATCCGTGATCAGTGATCTTAGATGTTATTAAGGTAATTGTTTGGGGGCACCACAAATCACATCCATAAAGCATGATGAACTTTATTGATGTGTGTATCTGTGTTCTGACTCTTCCACTCATAGGCCATTCTCCCATTTCCTTCCCTCTCCTCAGGCCTCCCTCATCCCTGAGATACAACAATATTGCAATTAGGATAATTAATTACCATAAAAAAGCCTCCAAGAGTTGAAGTGAGAGAAGATTCACACATTTACACTTTAAATTAAAAGCAAGAAGTGATTAAGTTTAGTGAGGAAAGCAAGTTAGAAGCCCAGATAATGCTAAAACTGGGTCTTTTGCAGCAGTTAACCAAGTTGTGAATGCAAAGGAAAAGTTCTAGAAGGAAATTACAAGGGCTACTCCAGTGAACACACAAATGATAAGTATGCAAAACTTTCTCTGGTTTGGAGAAAATTTTAGTGGTCTAGGTAGAAGATCAGACCAGCCACAATATGCCCTGAAACCAAACCTAATCCAGGGTAAGGCCCTACCTCTCTTCAAATTCAGGGAAGCCTGAGAGAAGCAAGGAAGCTGCAGAAGAGAAATTTTTTTTCTTTCTTTCTTTTTTTTTTTT
>NW_003852402.1:30301220-30325085 GCF_000181295.1 Otolemur garnettii | reverse complement strand
AGAGCTTTCTGCATTTTCTTCTAGTATTTTTATAGTTTCATGTCTTAAGTTTAAATCTTTAATCCAGTGAGAGTCTATCTTAGTTAATGGTGAGAGGTGTGGGTCCAGTTTCAGGCTTCTACAAGTCTCCAGTCATTTCACCCAGCACCATTTGTTAAATAGGGATTCTTTCCCCCACTGAATATTTTTGATAATCTTGTCAAAGATCAAATAATGGTAAGTAGCTGGGTTCATCTCTGGTTCTCTATTCTGTTCCATACATCTACCTCTCTGTTCTTGTGCCAGTACCATGCTGTTTGGATCACTATCGATTTATAGTATAGTCTGATTCCTCCTGCTTTGTTTTTATTTCTGAGTAATGTCTTGGCTATTTGAGGTATTATTTCGTAATGAGATTTAATAACTAGTATTCCTGATAGCCCACAAAAAATAAAAATGTTTCTTTTCTTAATAATGATACTAGGTATGTATAGTGGTGAAATAGGAAGGGTTTCAATCACCTAACTTGTAAAATGCAGGGAAAAAAGTAAAAAAAAAAAAAAAAAAAGATAAGTGGGCACCAGGAAACTGAGGAAGAAGCACAAACTTCCCTATTTCAAAGAAGCAAAAACTCTGAGGAATGGAAGCTAAGGCCCATATCCTTTAGAGAAGATTTTCATGCTCTGATCTTCCAAGTCAGTGTTAGCTTTTTGATGTTGATGAAATAACTTAAGTTCCAATATAGCAAAGCCTCAGTTATATAGCCTGATGGAGAGATGAAGGTGACACAGCCAAACCAACAGGAAGCAATCAATAGAATAATTTTAAAGGTTATGTTTGGCTTTGGCAGGAATATATTTGTATGCACTTTCCTGATCAAGTTTGGATTTAAATAACAGTTAGTGTCTGTTTCCTGGGCCACTGAAAGCAGGGAGAGAGAGCTTAGAACATCCTTCTGGCCAGAGCAATTGCAGTTTAACGAAGGGCATGCAGCAAGATAGAATGCCACTCAGATAGTCTGGAGCTCAATTTAACACAGATTCCGTTTTGGAGAAATCCAACATTCATGACTAAGAAAATCCAACCCCAAAACAGTAGCATCACCTTCCTGTACTCCCACTAAGTGAAATTAAACTGGAGAATGGCCAAGCCCCAAAACAGTGAGCTGCTAATCATGACGGTTATCATATTTCTCTTGGACGAAAGATTTAATCCAATGCCTGAATGTGCCTTTTCAGGAAATTGCTCATCTGTCTAATTAAGCTCTTCTTTCTTCACAGGGCTGTGGATACCTCCAGCAGACAATGGCTTCCAGAAAACCACCTTGCCCTCTTTGTACTGGTCATAGGAAATTTATGATATAGTCACTGGAAATCTCCTTTTTGAAGAGATTCCATTACTTTGTATTAGTCACTGGCTAACCTTCATTGACACTAGGTTAGACAGGGTTATTTTCTATTGGGAAGCACTTTTGGAAAAGGATAATTTAAGAGACTATACAGGTGGGTTTATGACCTTGTCACTAGCATAATGCAGCTGACTGCTCTCAGACTTCAAGTATACAGGAACTCAGGCAGGCCTAACCCAGCTTGTTTGTTTTTCCAGTGGAATGGCCATTGTACTTTGGCCTCTGCCCCTTTCATCATACACCACAGGGAACCTGCCCTCTGTCCAGGCTTCCACCAATTAACCTTGCTGTGCTTCCTGTCCTTGTCAAGTTAGTATAACCCACTTTGCTTCCACCATAATCATTCACTATTTCCTCCCTTCAAAGCCAGGCTCTTCCTTTCCACCTCAACTAAAGAAAAATGTAACAGACATTCATGGAGTCCCATGTCAGATCCTGGGGTTTTGTCCTCAAGGAGCTTGCAATCCAGTGGAAAGAAAAATAAAGATTCAACAAAACACTCCACATTCAACTGTAATAAAAAAGCACAACCTGACTCACGATGTGTTAAAAGAAATAAACAAAAAAGAAATAATTTATTAATTATGACTTCGAATTGCTTTTATACTTTGTAAATAATGTGATTCAAATATGTGCCCAGACCCACAGGAGGGTTAGCAAGCATGTTCATCCTTTCTACTGACCTATTATATCTAAAATACTTATAGGAAGGAAAACGGATTCTCTTTTATTCAGTTCTATTCACATAGAACATAATTCTAAATGAGATTAAAAGATGAGCGCATTAAAGTCTATTAAGGACAAATCAATCCCATCCCTCTTAAAAAGCATAATGTAGCAATAATAGAACAGGCTCAAAACCCAACTGTCACTTGGTTTTAGCATCCCCTTAGCCCACCTTGAATCAAAATTGTATAGACTTGCTAAAAGGCACTGCAATAGAGATAATTATGAGCCTTTAAGAAGCTCTCTGGATTCAACATTTAACTTTCCAGTCATTGGCCCAGAACAGTGGCTCATGCCTATAATCCTAGCACTTTGGAAGGCCGAAGTAAGATGATCTTTTGAGGCCAGGAATCCAAGCCTCGTGGCCCTGGAGTGCTTTGAGCTGTATTCATGCACACCAAAATGGCTAGGAGAAGACTCAGTTGATCTATGTGTAGCCAAAGGCCTTTAGGCTTCCAACATCTGCTATGTTTATAAGTTGAGAACAGATCCAGGCCAGGTCAGTTCCATATAACTCAATTGAGTCCAGGAAGTCCTTATTATGTGAACATGGAGTATGACCACCCCACAATTTCGTAGTGGATTAGGGAAGCCAAAGACACCATAGAACAAAAATATTCAAAGAGGAGCTGACCAATCTCTTGCAATACTAGTCACCTTATCCCCCTTCACTTAGCACTAGCTTATCTCTCCACCCATCCCATCATTATCAACTCTGACCAGTGGTGCTAGTGTTATGGTCATAGATCCAACAACCAAAGGCAAAGCAATAGATTTCCAAGCCAAATGGCAAACACTGCACAAGTTGTGAGGTTTCATAAGGTTGATGAAAATGATGTTGAAAAATTTCTTGGATCGATACCTCTCTCACACACATGCACAGAAGGTGAACAAGACCAGTGAGTAAATAACAGAGGGAGAATTATTGATAAATTAATGAATAGAAAATCATCAATGATGCTAAGATGATGACAACAGCAAAAAAAGAAATATTTGAACAGAAAAAATTTTTAAAGAGGCCCTTAGGAAAAGGAACAAAGTCCTTAATGCAAAAATTACCCTCCTTGTGGTAACATTGCAAAAGTCATACATATACTGAGGATCTCAACATTGCTGTCATATGATTCTATTAGAAAAATTGCGCCCCCCCAAAATGAGGGAGTGTTTGATTCGTCCGTGTTTGTTTGCTTACAGTGGTAGATGTAATTTAACCTCAGTTTATTCAAAAGTAAGAATAAAGAAATTATCACCAGGAAATTTAGTTTCTCTTTGAAGACAGAGACTCAATCACAGTTCATGAAATTGTTTTTTTAAACATTGTAAGTGGATTTATTTTTAGGAGTTTTGAAAATTGGGGAAGACATATACTATGCATGTGTATAGTCTTTCCTATACATATATTACATATATATTGTGATACTATATCCTGACAACAAGAGATGAGGACAAGTCCCCTTGAGCACCCCTTGTCACAACCAGTTACAAGAGCAAAGGGATCTTTCCAAATCCTGTACACACGTACCCACTGTCTATTAACTAAGCGCCAATGGGGGAGTTTTGTTTCTTATTTTACACTAGGCACTTCCTTTGATTAAAAGGAAGGGCCTTAGCACATTAAATTCATTTTCCAAGGGCTCATGAAAGAGCATCTATCAAAGAAAATAATGTCTCTCAGTGCTGAATGCTCAAGTGGCTGAGGAGGCTCAGGGAGGATCCTGCCCCAGATCAGAAAAAACACAGCCTCTTCCACCCCAATGTTCCAGTCCTACCACCATGGCAAATTTGCTCGAGCTCCGTTAGAAAAAGAACTTCTCTCTGTACAGTAAACTCCGAAGCCCTCAGTGGGCAACAACTGAATCTCACTCATCCCTTTCCTCCTGAGGAGGCAGCCCACTGTGATTGCAGGAGCCCCGATGGTTCTCAGTAAGGCCAAGTTTAAATCCCACCTTTGTATTTATAAGCTGTGTGATCTGGACATGCTTCCTCTCCTTTCGAAGCCTCAGTTTCAATCTCTGTGATATAGAAATAATAAAACGTGGCCTCGTGGAGTTGCCAAGAGACTACAAATGAAGCGATGAGTCCAGAATGCCCAATAATTTGCTTCACAGTAGGCACTTTAAAAAAAAAAAAAAGGTTAGTTCCCATCCAGCACTTCCCCCATGCCAAGCAAAAGAGACTATGGGGAAGCATAACCCCGCTGACACCTGCTGGGAAAGGAGGAAGTGAAAGAGGGTAAAGGGAGTGCAAGAGGAAGCAGGGAGGGTGACACAGACCGGCTTCACCAGCACCACCCCCACTCTCCCATTTCTCCCAGGGCTGGTCCCAATCTGACATGGAAACCAGGGATAAGATATTTGTGTGTTAGAAAGTACAAATTCGGTGCCTCTGACTCAGAAACTTGGCAACGCTGCCCAGAGCAGATAATAAATATAATCACCCTGATCTAATTCAGACAAAGACTTCAGGGTTTGGTCACTTCCAGCGGAGAGGTTCTCCTGTCATTGGAAGGAGTCTGCTCTGGCCTACATGAGACAGCTGCTCATGGTTTTCTAAATTAGTGTCAAATGTGATCTTCTCATGAAGGAGTTAAATTTCTTTTAAGGTGTTTTAGGAAACTTTCTGTTGAGAAAGTTTTCTGCAAAACAGAGAAATTCAACCCCAACCCTCTCCCCCCAAAACCAGGTGGAAGTCAGCATTGGTCTTCATTTTCAAGGTCTAAGCACTTTCATCTATAATCATCCATATTTATTGAGCCTGTGATACTTTCTCTGTCAGACACAGTGGGTGACAGAGAAGAAGTGAAGTGTGTGGATTCCCCTCATGGGGAAGTTGCATGAAATAATTGACTGACAGAACAAAAAAAAAAAAACATCTATACTCAGGTAATAGTCTGCAAGAACGCATCCTGCCCTGGAGAGTTCTCATGAGGCTCAAATACAATCAGAGCACCAATGTGTGTGTTGACAATTTAATTCTCTTCCCCTCCTGGGAGGAAAGAACTAGGGAAGGGTAATGGCAGAGCCGGGGCAGCAGGGAGTCACGTGGGAGAGGTTATCAACTGTGAGTGCTGCAGAGAGATTTGGACAAAAAGGAAGTCACTGCTGATCTCTTAGAGAACTGTTCCTGAGTGTGATAAACATCACATCAGTTGATTGCAAAGCCTTAGGAAAGGAAGGTGCATCTGACTAGTGTAACCAATGGGCTTGGGAGGAGGCAAGAGTGGAGAAAAGCCATAAGCACCAGAGAAAATCACTCTGCTTACTATTTAAGGTATGCAGCTCAGTTTAAATAGCAGCTTTCTCCGTTAAGGGAGTGAGAATTAAAATATTGTAGAACCCACCACCCTCTACACTGAACGCATCAATGCAACTAGATGGCCTTGTGCTCTAAGGAATTCAAAAGTAGGTAGAATCATTTCTCCTTCTCCTTCTTCTTTTTGAGACAATCTGTCTGTCACTGTGGGTAGAGTGCTATGACATCATGGCTCGCAGCACCCTCAAACTCTTGGAGTCAAGAGATCCTCTTCCCTTAGCCTCCAAGTAGCAGGGACTACAGGCACCCTCCATGACATCAGGATAGTTTTTCTATTTTTAGTAGAGAGTTGGTCTCCTCTTGCCAAGGCTGGTCTTGAATTTCTGAGTTCAAGCAATCCACCCACTTCAGCCTCCAAGAGTGCTAGGATTACAAGCATGAGCCACCGTGCCCAGCTTTTTTTCCTCTTTCTAATCAAACAACTCTAAAACAACAACAAAACTATATAGCTTCCCTGTTTTTTAATAGATTTGTTTATTTCATCAACATTCTATGATGCTCATTAGTTTGTTTTTGTTTTCCAACGAGGGCTGGGTTTGAACCCACCACCTCTGGCATATGGGGCCAGTGCCCTACTCCTTTGAGCCACTGGCACTGCCTTGATTAGTTTTATCTATAAGAGTTCAAGGACTTTTGCCCAGGACCTTGCTAATCCCCTGTTAAGGTTATTAAGAGTTAGTTTACACTTCAAGTCAATAAATGATGACTTACTATGTTGACTTATTTATTCCTCATATCACCAAGTAAATGTTACAGGAAATACAAAGATATTCATAACAAGGTTTTTAAGTCAATAGAGAAGACAGAAAATACAGAAATAACTTGTACATAAAGGCCACTGTGACCACTTTAATAAAGGGTGAAAGATAGTCATTAGGAGAAAAAAGAAAAAGCTAATTCTGGACCAGAGAAGCTTTGACTTTTTCTCCTTTTAAGGAAAATATATTTAAGTTGGACTTTGAAGAAGGCGTAAGCATTCCCAAGGGAATAATGGCGGGCTAAAAGGGGTTTGAAGGAGGTGCAGTTTCTTTTGATTCCAGGCAGGAAGAACTAATGAGTAGAACCAAGGGTAAAGAGGACAGCCATAAACAAGAGACAGAACCAGCCTAGAGAGACAGGCAAACATTCACTGTACCCAAGTGAACTTCAAAACCCAGGCCCTCTAGATGGGAGATCTGTGCCTCTGGGCCCTTCTGTGGAACGCGTTAGTGTGTTATTACTCATGCCACTGTTTCCTAACTTCAATATTTCAGCTCTAGGGCCTGTTTCTTTTTTTCCCATTGTACTCATGCTGCAAAAAGAGGAAATAACTCATCCAGTGGTGGGGATTTCTTAGTAGGGTTTTGAAGAGAGTTGCTGGGGGTGGCTGACTCTGCCAAAACGTTTCCTTTTTCTCCTGCTGTTTGTCAGATATCGCTGTTGAGCAACCCTGGTGAGAGTCATCAGCATGCGATCTCATCTGATTTATCTTCCTTGACTCACCCAGACTCAGCCCTTTGCCTCTTTTGCAGGGGGGGGGGCGGGTTTACAGGGGGAGTGTCTCATTTAGAGTTTCACAACCTCTTACCTTTAATTACTGAATAGTTGTAAAACATTCACGTATCTGGCCTCAGACATTCTAATCTCCAAGGAAAAGTACTCACCGCTGGGGATGTCCGTGCCTACCTGGAACGCCTCAATATTTTTATTTCATTTAAAAGTGACATTTTCGTTTTTCTCACAGCTTTGCATTCAACGTAATAAATTCTCCAAGTTGTCCTTTTCTTCCAAGTCTCTCCTCTTTTGAAAAGTGGGTGATTGGAATCAACATTCTTATGAGCTCTGAAGAGTGTCAGCCTCTTCCAGGGAGCCATTAAAAAATTCCACACCAGGAAAACATGGTTGCAGGTCCAGGTGGTGGAACATTTGGGTCTAATAGGGTCTTAAACTGACTTTCAGTCCCACAGACAGAGGAAATCACCTTTGCCGGCAGTTCAAAAGGGTTTACGGGTGTCCTGGAGGCAGGGCCCAGACCCTGTGGTTATTCTTCTACCCAGTTAGCACAGAGGGTCTTTACATCTTTACAATTCCTCTCCAAATCAAACTGACTTTTTTTATCAGCCAAGAAATCTCTCTTTCCTTCAATCTCTTCCTCCATTTCCATATGAAGCCAAAAAAAAAAAAAATGGTTTGGGTTTTGATGGGGGCTTCAATATTTCAGCTCTAGGGCCTATTCCTTTTTTTCCAATTGTATTCCTACTGCAAAAAGAATTCCAGAATTTCAGATCAGATGGTTAAATAAATACAGTTTGTGCCTAGTGAAAGATTGAGCTGTGCTAAAAATGGCTAAATAAACAGGTAAGAAAAACAAGGAGGCATACTGATACTGTCTTTATTTAAAAACTTATTTGGGATAAATATGAGGGCACAAATGATTGGGTAACACTGTTTGCCTTTGTAAGGCGAAGACCTAGCTGCAGGACTTTCACCCGGGAAGTGCACGATATGCCTGTACATGGTACCCAGTAGGTGGGGACTTCAAACCTTCCCCCCACCCTCGCCTTCTGAAATGAAGTTTCAGAAGCCTCAATTCTGCACTCCAGAGGCCTTGCCTTGGGGCAGCTCTACAAGTTTCATGCGTGCACCTTGTTGTGAATCTACAAGTTTCCACTTAGTATTGAGTCCACGGGATGCTTTCAACAGTCTACAGCTTTAAAGACCCTGCTGTTCCGTACCTGTGGATAGACCCTGAAACCCTGAAACTTTGGACCAACAAGCATTTTTTTTTTTTTTGCAATAAGCATTTTTAAAACATTCACTTGAATATAATGCTTTAAAAAGATTTTAGGACCTCCTTCTGTTTCCACTCTACCTAATATTTTCCTGTGTAAGTATCTTCTGCCCGCAAATACTGAAAAGGGTCAAATCCTGGGAAGTCACTTGTTGGTTCTGTCAACACACAAAGGAAACACCTGCTATAAGATGTTTCCTGCCTGAGACCATCTTCACTTCCAAGTTTGTCTGCTATATCCCCAAAGCCTTCCACAGTGCCGGAGATCTGTGAATGTTTTATAAAATATTGAATGAATTAGCAAATAAAAAGTTGTCATTGTTGGTGATGTGTATACTCTCTTAACTACCTACCCAGCCACAAACCAGCATTGCCTTCACCCCTGGTCTCTATTCTCTCTGAATCTTTGCCATATATGTCCATAAAGTTTGCCAAGTACTGTATTTCCAGCCTTTGAAGTCTTAGGCTGGATTGGGCTCAAAGTCATCAACTAGACTAGCAACTTTTATGGCTATCTCAGAATTAGATGATTTAGTAAAATGAATTCAACACATCACAATCTAGGCTGCATTGGTTCTCACAGCCCTAAATTCCAGAACTACAGTAATGGAAGTTCATATATATATAGGATGAGGATATAAAAGGATAAAAATTTAAGGGGGAGATTACTAAGTATACGAGCCAGCCTTCAATGCATTGCCCAATGACCCCAGGCCTCCCGTGTTTCTATCCTTGTATAAATCCCTCTCTTGAATGTGGGCAGGAGTAAGTGCTGTCTTCTCACAAATTGAATATGGTAAAAGTGACAGTATGTAACTTCCGAATTCACTTATAAAAGATGACTGCTCCCACTTCTCCCTCTCATCACTTGCTCTAAGGACAGCAGCCGTCATGTAGAGCTACCCCAAGGCAAGGCCTCTGTAATGCAGAACTGAGGCTTCCAGCCAACAGCCAGTGAGAAACTGAGATTTGCCACCTGTATGTTCTTAGAAGCCTTGAAATGACCACAGACCTGATCAATACCTTCACTGCAACTTCATGGAAGACCCTGCTGCAGAATCACTCTGCTACAGAAGCCCAGATTTCTGACCCACAGAAAATGTGAAATAAGAAGTGTTTGTTATTTTAAGTTGCCAGATTTGGATGTTGTTATATACCAATGGCTAATTCATAAGCAAGACCAGAGGTTGGCAAACACTACCTTAAAGTACAAAATGGTAAATATTTTGGGATTTGCCTCAGCTTAATGAGGTCGCTTGAAAGTCTAGGTCCTTTTGTACATGAAGGGGGATTCTTCTCAGTCTTTTTCTAAAGTGTTCTTTTCAGGCAACCCCTACCCGTTCTACAGAAACGTCCTCAAAAGGAGAAGAAGGATTAAAATATTATAGTTCTCCATTATTACTCACATTTCTGCACCTGTTCATCTTCTATTCAGTACGGTCACTAGAAGACATACAGACGCCCCACAATCACATAATTCAACAAAAACTAGCCACATACAAGTGAACGAAGTGGCATTGTGTGAACAATTATTGCATACAAGACACTCTGCTGTAGCTAAACCAAACTAGGACACAATAAAAGAGGAAGGTGATAAAGGATCATAAGACGTGTGCAGGTGAATGTCATGGAAAAGTCAAGGAAGGAGAGAAGATTTCCATTGGGCAGATAAAGAAAAGGTTCCATGTTAGGATGTGGCATTTGATCTGAGAGCTGTGAAAAGTCAGGAGATTGTAGTGATTTGGGGAAGGGTTTACCAAAGTCACCAGGACCAGCAATCTGAATTATTGATTTTTGCAGAGGATCACAGGCAACACCCAGAGGTCCCTTACCTTCGCAAACTGAAGCAGATACAGACCTTAGACCACACATAGTGGTGGGAAAAGCACAAGCTTTGGATATAAAAAAATGTGGAGACTCAGGGGATGAGGTCCATTCACATGTAGTCACTTAGTGATTTTATTACTTTAGGAAAAATACTTGAACCTCTCTGACCCTCAGTTCCATCGTCTGTAAACACTGAGCATTATAAAAACAAATGGGCGAGGTTGTTTGTATTTGTAAGTAAAAGGCACAGCTCCTGGCACGTGTTATATTTGAAATAAATGTTAATTATTTTATTGTTATAAAGTTTCTCCATAGCAAAGATGCCACAGACCTAAGTACTTCCTTATATGTAGATAAATTTCCTCTTTTAAGATTACTCTGCATCTAACGTCTAAATTCTCTTTCTAAAATTAACTCTGGGATTTGGAGACGAGAATAATAGAAACCTCACATGACATTTTTCCGCGCGCAAGGTACCGAAAAACAGCTAAAGACAGGGTGAGCAAAGAGGAGGAAAATGGAAAACGATGGATATATAGAAAAATCATGGCTATAAAATTTCAAAGGAGTCATGTTATTCAAATGCTGGAATTTCTCATAAAGCTAAACTATGTTTATTTCAAAGAGAAACCTTTTGGAAGGCTGGGTTTGGGCAGTGCTTCACATTTGGGCCTACTACATTCAATTGTGCTCAAACTTCACTGTTAGTCCTCACACTGGAGATGTACCATGATCTAAACAATCATTTTCATTTCACAGAAATCCCAGGTCTGTTTTTCTAACAATTGAGCCTTAACAGCGCAGTTCCCATGGTTACCCAGCGTTCTAATTTCGGTTCCTCAATGTGCATTTTATCATGTAAGATTATACAATGCTTCAGGATAGGACACCCTTCCTTCCACATGTTCTTCTTTCTATTATTTTTTCTCTAAGTTTCTCACACCCAATCCCCATTTAAACTTCCTGTTTTGCTCATTTTTTTGACTAGATTAAGTTTGTGTATCCAACCTCTATAGGGATCAGGTTTCTAGATAAATGCGGAGCAAAGAAGCAAAGTCAAGAGGCAGGAGTTGGGCAGAGATTTAAAAAATCAGATGCTCATCACTCCCTGTGGCCCTAGACTTAGTCCTCAAATCATGGTGGTAAGGAAGAGTAACATGGATCTCAGATGCTGGGGTCCTCAGGGTTCTCAACAGGAATGGAGATCAGAACTCCACAGCTCTCAAATAGTGGCCCCCAGCCTTTTTGGCACCAGGGATGAGTTTCATGGAAAATCATTTTTCCACAGACCAGATGGGGTGGTAGAAGGATGGGGTGGTGGAAGGTGAGATGATTCAAGTGCATTACATTCATTGTGAATTTTATTTCTATTATTATTACATTGTAATATATCATGAAATAATTACACAAAGAATCAGAATGCATAGTCAGTGGGAGTCTGGGTCTTCTTTTCTGCCACCAGAGGGTCCCCAGCACTACCATTTCCACCACCTCCGCTCTCCCTCAGGTCATCATGCACTAGATTCTCACATGGAGTGCGCAGCCTACATCCTGCATACAAGCCGTCTACGGAGAGATTCTTGGTCTGGTGAGAGTCTAATGCTGCCTCTGATCTAGCAGGAGGTGGAGCTCATTGGTAATGATGGGGAGAGGCTGCAGATATAAGTGATGGTTTGCTGGCTTGCTCTGCTGCTCACTTCTGCTGGGCAGCTGGGTTCCTAACAGGCCACAGACCAGGCAGCGGCCTGGGGTCAGGTGTGCAGCTCTTGCAGGTGCTTTCTCTAGAGTCTGGGGTCTGACACCAGAGTCCACAGAACAGGCTTTAGGGAGCTCACCAAGTGCCTGAAATCATGCATAGAGATCTGGATGTGAGTGTGAGGGGGTATGTGTGTGTGAGAGAGAAAAAGAGAGAGGCCATGAGGCTAAGGGAATTCATTTTCTTTAGAAGAGGTCCATAACCTTAGTCAGACTCTCAGTGACATTTGTACACAAAAGATGATTTTAAAAGAAATGCATTTCTCTTAAACAAGATCTGTGGTTTTTTTAAAATTTCTTATAGCATAACTGTGTACATTAATGCAATCATGGGGCACAGTGTGCTGTTTTCATATATATTTTGAAATAGTCTCATCATACTGGTTAACATAACCTTCATGTCATTTTCTTAGTTATTGAGTTAAAACGTTCATACTCTACTTTTAGAAAGATTCACTTGTACCCTTGTAAGATAAAAGATTTGTGTTTTACAAAAGGGCTCTAAAAGGCCAATGTATTAATAAAAATAATTTTGATAAAATTAGTATTAGATCCTCAGTCATGGAGGGGATATTAAAATTTAGCATAAAATTTATAGAAAATCAATATGGAGAGTGTAATAGGACCCAAAGGATCTTTTTCTTCTTGGAGCCAGTCGCTGTCTTACAAGGACTGTAATATAAGAAACAAGAAAGGTAAAAGACTAATATCATTTGATATTGTAAATAATGGTGGAATTAGAACCCCATATTAGGGGCCAATTAAGCAAATAATGTGACATAAACACAATGAAATATTACGAAGTCATAACTACAAATTCTCTATAGGAAAACACAAAACATTAGGTGAAATACCAAATCACAAAGTCAGTGTGATTATGTGTACTATGAATAAAACTAGGACAAAGTGCGCTGACGCTTGGGAAATAATTTTCAAAATGGTTAATAGCAAAGGAATGGGCTTTTGTGTAATTTAGTTATTTTTGAATTCTCCCAAATTTTAATATCGTATTAAATCAATGTTGAATTAAAAATAAAACAGAGAATTCTGTTAAACATGGTAATTTAAGCATATGTTTTGATCTTCATTTGCTTTTCACACTCCACTAAAACGACACTAGAGATACAGAAAAAAAAAGAAGACACAAATCTATAAGAATATGGATACAGAGAAAGAAATGACAGCATTAAAATTTTGGAATCTATAAAGCCAACAAATGGAGATGACTAATTTGTTAAAGACAGGAAAAGTTGAACACCCACCAAAAATGGAGTAAGATAAGAAATTGGCTTACCTTAAAAGACCCTGGAAAGTTTCGAAACCAAAGCCATCTTTTACCTCTGAAAGAGGAGGTAAGGGTGCAACTGAAACAGTAAATGTTTGAAGAGTTTAATTTCACATTAAAAGTCTAGTTTATTATATCTTAAATAAAAAGCAGGGGTATTAATCAAAATATGTGCCTAAACCATTGACAGTTTTGCCACCTTAATAGCAGCTCATGTACGCCAACAGCAAAGAAGCCTGGGGAGCAAGTGGCGATGAAATCATGACAAGCACTTTCCATAGCTTGTTAAGAATTGCATCTTTTTCTTTTCAAGAAGTCCTCCAAAGCCTGGAAGAAGTTGTAGTCCACTGATGCAAGGTCTGGTGAATACAGTGGATGACAGAGTTTCCAAGGTCAGCAGCTTCTGAAGTTTGAGAAGCATTGTTTGTGCAACAGGTGCCTAAACATTGTCTTGCAAGAGGATTGACCTGTCTCTATTGACAAATCTCAGCTGCTTAACCACAAGCATGCTCATCATTTCATCTAACTGGTTGCAGTAGACATTCACTATAATCAGTTGACCAGGTTCGTCATAGCTGTAGTTGTTAATACCGGCACTGGACCACCAAGCAGACACCATTAGCTTTTTCTGTTGAATAGTCAGTTTTGGATTGTGTTTTGGCATGTAATCTTTATCCAACCACATGTATCCAATGCTTGCAATTGTCATAAAGAATCCATTTTTGTCACACGGAAAAATAAAGATAGAAATGCTTAGCCTTCAAGTCATGACAGTAAAGAAAGGCAAACTTTCAGACAATTTCTCTTCTAGCTCTCATTTAATTCTACCCAGCCTCTTTACCTTGCAATTTGTTTCAGTGGTCTAATGTTGGAATGGTAACATCACACCTTGCTGCTAATTCATGCATAGGTTGAGATGGATTCTTTTCCACTACAGCTTTCAGCTCAACGTTATCCACCTTGGTCTCAGGTCTCCCACATGGCTCATTTTCAGGATTAAAGTCACCAGAATGGAACTTCTCGAACCATCAATGTACTATGTGTTCATTAACCACATCCTTCCCAAACACCACGTTGATATTTCTAGCTCTCTGTGCTGCACTGATTCCTTGACAGAATTCATATTCAAAAACAGCATGAGTTTTTGACTTACCCGTAGTTTCACAAACATTGCTGTAAAAAAAAAAAATGGAAAGATAATCAGAAGCCAAATGTACATTTGAAAGAATGAGGATGTATTTTCACAATAAAAATAAAACAAGAAGTGTCAAAGTGAAATGTCAGAGATACCAACAGTCAAACTTAGTACTTAAGGAAATCAGACACTTCATATATAATAAACTAATACTTGAATGCAACTTTTGGAGCAGAATCCCAAAACAGCTAAACACACCCATTGTCTGGATCTACCTCTCCTGACTTCTTTTTCTACATCCAACCAAAAACTACTGTTTGAAGAGATTAAAGCAGAAGGATCTTATATTACAAACAGCTGAAGTCAGAACAGACCTACTGAGAATAATGTATTTAATTAATCATTGTCATATTCACTTGTAGGACTACCCTATCTTTCTGCACCAGCAGATAGGTTAGACTCTGGGGCAGGAAATCTTAGGATGACCATTCTGTAGGAAAAACTCTACGGATATTGAGGTTATGGGTCCTCCAGTGAAAAATCCAACTCAGTTGTGTCCAAGTAAAGCTCATCAGAGTTCTGTCAGCATTACAGTCATCGAACTTAGGTATGAGTGGACACCCAGAGAGCACAAGATATTCAAGGAAGCTTCTAACATGGGGGAAGCAATCAAGACAAACAAACAGGAAAAGAAACAGAGGGATGAAAAAGGATAAAACCTGGGCAGCGCCTGAGGCTCAAAGGAGTAGGGAGCCAACCCCATAAGCCGGAGGTGGTGTGTTCAAACCCAGCCCTGGCCAAAAACTGAAAAAAAAAAAAAAAAAAAAAAGAAAGAAAGAAAAGAAAAGAAAGGATAAAACCAGAAACTCTCTTCTCTCAATAAATTAATATCCCCAAAGAGGTAAGGGAAGAAATAACAGCTATGGGACAAAAAGCAAGACGCCATGTTTTCAATAGCACATTAAGAATATAAGACAGAGCTCTTCAAATTAAAATCACAGTATCAGAAATTTAAAATGCAAAAAAGTATTAAGGAGTAAAATGGAGACTGTAATCTAGAGAGAGAGAAGAGACACGGAGAGTTAGAAGACAAGAAAAACAGGCCAAAATGTCAAACATTCAACCAACAGACATTCCAGATAAAAGTAACAGAGAAAACAAAAGGCAAGATTTTGTGTGTGTGTGTGTGTGTGTGTGTGTTTGTGTGGAGAGAGAGACAGAGTCTCACTTTATTGCCCTTGGTAGAGTGCCTGGCGTCACACAGCTCACAGCAACCTCCAACTCCTGGGCTTAGGCAATTTTCTTCCCTCAGCCTCCCGAGTAGCTGTGACTACAGGCGCCCGCCACAACACCCGGCTATTTTTGTGTTGCACTTTGGACAGGGCTGGGTTTGAACCCACCACCCTCGGGGTACCCTACTCACTGAGCCACAGGTGCCAAAAGGGCAAGATTTTGGCAAAGAAATAATCCAAGAATGTTTCTAAGAGCGGAACTTGAAAGTACTCACCAGATTCTTAACACAATAAATAAAGAAAAATCCACACCAGGCACAAAATTGTGAGTGTTCAAAGTACTAGGAGGGAAAGGTCTAGATCTTCCCAGACCAGAAAGAGAAAGGGAGCGTATGCATGAAGTCAGAAGTCAAAATAACATCATAGTTGATTTCTCAAAGGCAGTCATGGTGTCATGATAATGCGTTACAAATTCTAAGAGAAAGTGACATTTAATACTGAACTGCATGCACAGATAATCCATTGAGAATGAGAAGAGACCAAAAATGTTTTAGACATGAAAGTTCCTAAAAGATGTATCGCCTGTGCTCCCTTTCTCTGAAACTGGTGGAGAGAGTAAGCCAAGAAAGAGGAGTCAGGAGATGGGAGATAGGAGTCAGGAAGCAGGGTCTCCAGTACAGGGGAGAGTTGAAGAGGATTTCCAGGATGGCAATGAAGGGAGATAGTAACAAGACAAGAGAGTAGCCAGAACACAGAACATCAAACCCATCCCTCCAGGAGGCATGGCAGTCCACTGTTTTCAAATAAATGTAAGAGATTATTTGATCTTTGCGAATGCATCAGGAGAGGATTCTGGCAAAAAGTTAGGAGTTGAACCATGACACGTACTCAGAAACTTAAAGAAAAGAAGCTAGACAATGATGACTCTAAGAAAAATAAAATTTTATAGGAAAGGAAACTAAATCAGAGAATGTGACAAAATTCATCCATGAATAAAGTCTCTACAGTTACAAAAATATAAACACAGAATATTGACTTAGTTAAAAAGAGTAACATGGGCAAAAAAGTGCATTATTCATGGCAAAATACAGTAGCTCTTATTGTTTGCTTTTTAATCTGTTGACTTATATAAATTTACAGAATTAAGAAAATAAAGCTAAGAGAAGAAAACAATTATAAAAGAGACCAAAAAAATCTGAATGCTTTCCCAATGAAGTTTTTAAAAAGGATAAATGTTGAATACTCCAAATGATGTGCACATTGCAACTTCCATTAATGCTATAAAGAGAAAAGAAGAGAGAGAAAGAGGCTAAGACAATATTTTTAAAAAGATTTCTAAAAGAAATTTTCTAGAACAAAACAATGCTGATATACTACCAAGTTTAGAAAGGTTCTACAAAGTGCCTTGGAAAATCAGAATGAAAAGCACTCCAACGTAAACACAGCACTGTGAAATTGTAGAACACAAAAGATGAAGAAAGAATCCTAAAATGTGCTAGAGAAAAACATTAATGGAACTGGGTGGCGCCTGTGGCTCAAAGGAGTAGGGCGCCGGCCCCATATGGCAGAGGTGGTGGGTTCAAACCCAGCCCTGGCCAAAAAAATTGCAAAAAAAAGAAAGAAAAATCAAAAAACATTAATGGAACTAAGATTGGTATGAGATTTTCATGAGCAATTCTGACTTTACTTTTTTTTATTGTCTTGTTCTTAGATTAACTTAAATTGTTCTCCTAATATTGATATAAACGATTATTTTCATCTTTATTTTTAAATAATGAAAACATTGCAAAGTTATACCAGTAAGTAAATTTAAAAACAAACAGTAAGACTTACTTTTTAAAACAGTAGTAAGAAGGAGGGGAAGGGGGAATAGTTTCAATGTTGGGAAAATAATTTTAAAGATGTATTTCTATACCTAGCCAAATTAGCAGTCAAACATAAGATAGAATAAAAGTATTTCAGATATACAATGATTAAGCTGTTTACTTCTTAAACACCCTCTTTGGGGAATTTAAGGATGTTTTCCAGGAAAAGAAGGGAGGAAAACAAAAAAGGAGAACTTCAAGCCAAGAGGACCCATGCTAGAAAAATCAGAATGGTTAAGTTGCTAGATGAAAACTGCAAAGAGTTAGAAAGAATAATTAGTCCACATGGAGCAAAGAGGCAACCAGGAACAATAAGGACTTCTTTAATTCAATACTTTTCTTAGTCATTGAAATAATTTAAGAATTTAACAAAGGGAGAAAATAGAGAGAATAGAAATTCGATAACTCTAAGAAAAGCCAAAAAATACTGCTAAGAGTGGAAATTAGCACACTATCTGATATGCTATGGAATAGAATATTTGTTTTAAGGTTATAAAATGTGAATGGCATTTATTTACAAATTTTAGGTACAGCCCATGTACTAGAAGTCACAGCTGAAGAAAAAAGAAAAGGAGGATTCTGAGAGGATAAAGTGGACAGCGTGCTATGGGACTAGGCCAGGCAAGCACCAGTGAATGTGTTTTTCTTTTTCCTGTTAAGCTGGGGAAATGCTTGTTTTGTTAAATGAGTATATTCTTATATATGAAAACTCTTTAGAGTAGGAACTGAAATGAATTTTTAAAGTACAATCTAGTGTTATATCAAAGATCCAAACTTCTATTGAATATAAAATATGTTTCCTCTTTTCTTTTTTTTCTTTGAAATAAGGTCTCGCTCTGTCACTCAGGCTGGAGTGCAGTGGTAGAATCATAGCTCACTGCAGCCTCGAACTCCTGGGCTCGAGTGATCCTCTTGCTCAGCCTCCTGAGTAGCTGGGACTTCAGGTGTGTGTCACCATGCCCAGCTGATTTTTCTTATTAAAATATATTCCTTCTTGGGCAGCACCTGTGGCTCAGTGGGCAGGGCACCGGCCCTATATACCATGCTTCACCCCAAATAAGATACTGTCTTATATTTACTTTTCCTCAAGAAGACACACTAGGGCTTATTTTCAGGGGATATCTTCCTCTCCCTGAAATGCCCTGAAATGCATTTCACAACCCATCACTAGGTCTTATTATTGGGATAGGGCTTATATTTAACAAACGCATAGAAATCCTGCTAGGGCTTATTTTGGGGGTAGGTCTTATTTTCGGGGAAACATGGTACCAAGGGTGGTGGGTTCAAACCTGGCCCAGGCCAAACTGCAACAAAAAAATAGCTGGGTGTTGTGGTAGGTGCCTGTAGTCCCAGCTACTCAGGAGGTTGAGGCAAGGGAATCACCCATGCCCAGGAGTTGGAGGTTGCGGTAGTGTTGGAGGGCACTCTGCTGTGGATGATAGAGTGAAACTCTGTCTCTACAAAAAAAATAAAAAATAAAAATAAAATAAAATATGTTCCTTCTCCCAGGTTGGCCTTGAATTAAGCTGGGGCACACATATGAGAAGACCTGGAGCCTGGTCAGCTTCTCTTTCTCACTCAACCCCCTCCTCCATTCTTTAAGATCAGACTTAGCACAAGGATTTAGGAGAAAAGGTCACAGTCTTAGATAGCTGAGACCCACTTCTGGAGAAGTGATAGAAAACAGACTAGTGAGAAGATCTGTTTGGTGATAGATTAAAGGGAAAGACCTATATTTTCACTGACTCTAGAGCCAAAATATGAATTTCTCAGAAGGCTGTGGCAGAGCACAAATGTGAACTCTGGGGGACATGGGGTGTACTTAACATCCTGCAATGAACTCCACCAAGAGGACGTCTGAATGAGTGGGCCACCCAGCACAGCAGTGACCTGCAAGAAACTGAGCTTCTTGAAAAGTCAGAAACAGGCAGTCATAGAGCTTAGCCTAAGCCTGCAAAGACAGAACTGAGTTTCCCAGCAGTAAGATCCCTGAAGAAACCTATAAAAGTGACACACACTCACACACAAAAAAATAGTCTTATAGATAATTCTATAAGCATTTCCATATGCCAAGCACTGCTCTGAATGTACTACATGTATTTATTAATTTTCACAACTCAATATAGCATAGTCTATTATTGTTATTAGTATTATTCCCACATTACAGATTTTAAAACTAAAGCACAAAGAGGTTAAATAATTTGGACACACAGTTAGCAACTAGTAACAATGTGGCTTGGACCAAGTACAGTGGTTCATGCCTATAATCCCAGAGCTTTGAGAGGCTGAGGCAGGAGGATTACTTAAGGCCCAGGGTTCAAGACCAGCCTTGGAAACATAATGAGAGCTTATCTCTACAAAAAATAAGAAGAAGTAGCTGGATATGGTGACCCATACCTATAGTCCTCGCTACCCATGAGGCTGAAGTAACAGGATCTCTTGAGCCCTGAAATTTGAGACTTCCATGAGTTATGATTGTGCCACTGCACTCCAGCTTGAGTGACAGAATGAGACTCTGTCTCAAAAACAAAATGTGATTTGGATCTAAGAACTGGCTCCAGGGTCTTGGTTTTTAATGTCTACACTAAAGGACTCCCTTGAAAAATAGACAATTGTTTATTAACCACAGAAAGGCCCCAGTGCCAAATTACAACTATCCCACCCACCAAAACTCTTGTGCCATTTCACTTACTTCCTATATATTTGCCATACAATGAAAACATACCTATAATATCTTGCCAAAGAATGAAAGTAGTCATGTAAGCATCCCCTACTAATAGCCAACCAGCTGAACATGTGAGCAAATACAACCGAGACCACAGAAAGTATCCAAATTAAATCATTGGCTCCTGGACTCATGATTTAAATTAATACTTATTCCTTCAAGCCACTGAGACTTTGGGCAGTTTATAACAACAAATAATTGATACTCTTGTAAGTCAAGATTTTCTTCTGTAGTCACTAAGGACATCAGCGAGGATTCAGCTAATGAGTGGGATGTATGTATAACAAGAAGAGCCAGCTATACAGAGAGTGGCTCAGTGGGATCCTTGAAGTCAGGAATCTGTATACACAGCAGATACAGAATCCACAAGGTGGCCAAAAACCCACGTGTTCGGAGAGGGCTGCCCCAAGGAGGAAAGTAGTATGCTCTACTATGGCTTTTAGACTGTGGATCAACAGTGAGGGTATTCAGCATATGCTTTTATCTAGATTTAGCAGAAAGCCAAGTAGATAATGAGTCTCTGATTCAATGCTTACAATTTAAAAATTGTAAAAATTTAAATTGTATTTTAAGCATCAGCCACACTAGCAAGATATGCCTTATTGATGCTCTTGGAGGGTTGAGTAAATTGATACAGAAAACCTATTTAGAGACAATGTGGTAATATATCAAGAACCACAAACATGGCTCAGAGCCTGTAGCTCAGTGGCGAGGGCTCCAGCCATATACTCTGGAGCTAGCGGGTTCGAATCTGGCCCGGACCTGCTAAACAACAAGGACAACTACAGCCCAAAAAATAGCTGGATGTTGTGGCAGGTGCCGGTAGTCCCAGCTACTTGGGAGGCTGAGGCAAGAGAATTGCTTAAGTCCACGAGTTTGAGGTTGCTGTGAGCTATGATGCCCTGGCACTCTACCAAGGGTGACATAGTGAGACTCTGTCAAAAAAAAAAAACAAAAAAAACACAAACATAATAACCATGGCTATTGACCCAGAAACCCCAATTCTGAGAACTTATTCCAAGCCACTTTATATAGAACAGAACCTGTTATATAACAGGCACTGGATAAACATTTGCTAATAAATTAATGAATCCTTTCCAGATATTAACATGATAAGCTTAAAAACATGTAGTTTAATCAAAAAAAATCTTGTGCCCTCTCTCCATATTCCTGGGCTAAAATTGGGTTATAGCTTTCCTCTGAAAGCTACAAATTAGTTTCATAGTAGGGCTGAGTACATTGGATACTTTTTCTTCCATTCTTGGGATACTTTGCTAAGAAGAATATTTTCCAGCTCCATCCATGTAAACATGAAGGAGGTAAAGTCTCCATCTTTCTAAATGGCTGCATAGTATTCCATGGTATACATATAGCACAATTTATTGATCCATTCATGGGTTGATGGGCACTTGGGCTTCTTCCATGACCTAGCGATTATGAATTGGGCTGCAATGAACATTCTGATACAATTATCTTTGTTGTAGTGTGATTTTTGGTCTTCTGGATATATACCTAATAGAGGAATTGTAGGATCAAATGAGGGAGGGTAATTGGTGGGATCACACCTATGGTTCATCCTATATGTGAATCTCTCTAAATGTAGAATATGTCTTAACACAATAACTAAGAAAAAGACATGAAGGCTATGTTAACCACTTGGATGAAAGTATTTCAAATTGTATACAGAAACAGTACACTGTACCCATGATAGTATTAATGTACACTGCTATGATTTATTAAAAAAAATATTGTGCTAAAATTACTGAATCAACATAGATAGAAATATACCAAGGTTCAATTATTTTGCACATAAAGCAAAAAAAAAAAATTATGAGTTTAGTTTTCGTACAGAATGAGTGTGAATGACAGTTTCCTCGTACTTTCAGTATTAGTTATGTTACTGTCATTAAAATGTTATTAGGAATTTTTAGTCATCCTATTGTTTGTCCTCATTTATAAGTATTTAACAAAACAAAAAGAGACATTCGCTTTCCTGGTGATAGAAGCAAATGGACTGTATGTAAACTTAAACCTTTGAAATACTCATAGACTAAATTAGATCTAAAGCTTAAACTGATGACCTTAACCAATATGTAAAAATGTAAGTGGAAAGTAATGTATTTTCCTAAAAGGTGACTCAAAGTCTAAGGTAATCATAGAAGAGTTTTTTGTTGTTCTTATTGTTGTTTGTTTATTTTGGGTTTTTTTTTGAGACAGAGTCCCACTCTGCTGCCCTGGGTAGAATGCTGTGGCATCACAGCTCACAGCAACCTCAAACTTTTGGGCTTAAGCGATTCTCTTGCCTCCTCCTCAGTAGCTGGGACTATAAGTACCTGCCACAACACCTGACTAGTTTTTCTATTTTAAATAGAGAGGAGGTCTCACTCCTACTCAGCCTGGTCTCAAACTCCTAAGGTCAGGCAATCCACCTGCCTCTGCCTCCCAGAGTGCTAAGATTATAGTCATGAGCCACTGCACCCAGCCCATAGAAGAATTTTTGAGCTTGTAAATTGAAGAAGCACAAGCATCATCTTTCTTATGCTTTCAGGTTTATCCACAGGAGGGAAGGACTATCCACAAAAGATTTGTTTCTGTATAGCTTGCCTCACCATGCAGGGAGGATATGCAGCTCCCCCATTGCAAGGTTCATAAATGTACCTCATTTATAATAGTAATCTTGTTACTTTGTCATTATGTACTTACATATGTGTCTTCCTTGTCAGACTAAAAACTCCTTGAAGGTAGAAGAGTAGATATTCATAAATTTGTGGAATTAAAATAATTTAATAATCTATGTTTAAGATTAAAACACCTTAGATGCTAAGACTTAGCAGGAAATTTAACTTTTACATATAAAAAACAATTGACTTTGTATTTTACATAGCCCATAAGAATTTGAGTCAGTTTAGAATAAAGAATTTTGTATATTCTCAGACCACGAGGCAATAAAGGTGGAATTCAACCCCAACAAAAATTTTCATCCCGACATGGAACCTAAACCTTATACTGAATGACAGTTTGGTCAAGGAGAAAGTAAGGAGAAAATTATTAAATTCCTCGAACATAACAACAATGAAGGCACAAGCTATCAAAATCTGTGAGACACTGCAAAAGCAGTCCTAAAAGGGAAATTTATCACATTAGATGCCAATATCTGAAAAACAAAAAGAAAGCACATCAATAACTAGTAAAGCATCTCAAGGAAATGGAAAAGGAAGAACAATCCAATCCCAAACCTAGCAGAAGAAAAGGAATAACCAAAGTTAAATCAGAAGTAAAAGAAATTCAAAACAAAAGAATCATTCAGAAAATTAATGAAACAAAAAGTTGGTTCTTTGAAAAGATAAGTAAAATTGATAAACCTTTGACCATATTAACTAGAAACAGAAAAGTAAAATCACTAATGACCTCAATCAGAAGAAAAAAGAGGTAAATAACAAATACCACAGAGACATAAGAGATTATCTCTGACCACTACAAGACACTCATGGCCCAGATATTTGACAATGTTGAGGAAATGGATCAACATGTGGAATCACAACATCTCCCTAGACTTAACCAGGAAGAAATAGATCTCTTCAACAGACCAATGTAAAACACTGAAATTGAAGAAATAATAAAAAAGTTTCGGCTCAGCGCCTATAGCTCAACCGGCTAAGGCGCCAGCCACGTACACCTAAGGTGGCGGGTTGGAATCCCCAGCCCGGACCCACCAAACAACGACGGCTGCAACCAAAAAATAGCCGGGCTTTGTGGCAGGTGCCTGTAGTCCCAGCTGCTTGGGAGGCAGAGGCAGGAGACTCGCTTGAGCCCAGGAGTTGGAGGTTGCTGTGAGCTGTAATGCCA
>NW_003852402.1:30290144-30301175 GCF_000181295.1 Otolemur garnettii | reverse complement strand
AAAAAAAAAAAAAAAAAAGTTTCCAACCCACAAAAAAGCCTAGACCAGATGGCTTTACATCAGAATTCTATCAAACTTTCAAGAAAAAGCTTGTACCTATACTGAAGACCCTATTCCAAAACATTAAGAAGGAAGGAACTTTCCCTAACACTTTCTATGAAGCAAAGTTCACCTTGATTCCAAAACCAGGAAAGGGCCAAACTAAAAAGGAGAACTAAAAACCAATTACATGAATGAATATTGATGCAAAAATACTCAACAAAATATTAGTCAGTAGATTACAGCTACACATTAAAAAAAAATTATACATCACAATCAAGGACATTTGCACTAGATTGTTTATTACAGCTCAATATACAATCACAAAGGTGTGGAAACAATCTAAATGCCCATCAACCCAGAAATGGATTAATAAGCTGTGGTATATGTATACTATGGAATACTATTCAGCCATAAAAAGATGGAGACTTTACATCTTTTGTATTAACCTGGATGGAGCTGAAACATTCTTCTTAGTAAAGTATCACAAGAATGGAAAATCAAGTGTCCAATGTACTCAGTACTAATATGAAACCAGTACATGATCTAATACATACCACATAAGAGAGAAAACCAATTCAATTTAATCCAGGGAGGTGGAAGAAAGGAAGGACAGGGCAGAAGGGAGGGGTGTTGGTGTACTCCCACTTAATTGGCAAAATGTAAGGGTATATGGCACACCTTTTGGTTGTGGGACACAACTACAACAGGAACTCTACCTAACAAATGCAAACATTGTAATCTAGTTGTTTGTACCCTCAGATTCATCTGAAATGAATAAATAATCGATTGGAAAAAAAGAAGGAAATCATTTCTAGGTTTTAGCTCTGAAAGAAATACCGACTAATCATTTAACAATAGTCTCCATGTATCACCATAACAAATGTAATAAAGAATTTTGTAAAGATTTTTCTTAACTGCCTTCCTAATGAAACCCCAAAACAGCACAGAGTCCTTCAGCAAAGACAATTCATACCAAGACAACCTTGTCCAAAGATTTAGTTTCCTATCCTCTAAGCCACAAATTACAGACTGCAGGCCAAATCCAGCCCATTGTCTATTCTTGTAAATAAAGTTTTATTGGAACACAGCCATTTGCATGTATGTACCTAGTGTCCCTGGCTGCTTTTGTGCTATAGTTAGTGTTGAGTGGTTGTCATTAAAACCCTACGTGGTTCATTACGAAAGACTTGAGATACACAAAAATTAAGAAACATAAAATTCACACTGACAGAAACAAATGAAACTTTTCTACAACACAGATAAGTTGAGCAAGTTGAAACTTGACACAAATGACTCATAAGTGAAGCTGTCAGCTGTGTTTCTTGGAAGTGAAATAATGGACCATAACACAGCCTGTCTCAAAACTTTCATAGTGACCTATCTATGGTCCACAAAATCTAAAGTACTTGTACTATCTGGCCCTTTACGGAGAAGTTTTGATCACCAAACCCATTATTATCACTTTTCTCCATCAAGCTTTGGATGAGTTGGATAGGAAACAATTTCCTGATTGGAATTGTAGTAATACATTAGGCAGAACCATAGGAGATTGCCAATTTTTAAATTTTTGATCTATATAGACTTTTGCTTCACTCTAACACTTAAAAAAAAGAAAGATTTAAATCTTTTTATGAAAATTAAAAAGCCAAACAAATCTTGTACTTGGATGATTAATGTTGCTCACATATAGAAGTGGTATATGAAATATTCTAAAGCAAAGCCAGGATACCTCTGAAGAAGAAATTTTAATCTTCCCACAATATGACACTAGACCTACAAGCTACCATTCCAAATGAGAGAAAGAGAAAGTCCAAATCATCCCCACTAAATGGCCAATTTAATGGCAAATTCAGCAATGATGACTACATATTGACATGAAGAGTTTCTAGTAAATAACTGCTTGTATAATCACACAAAAGATTTACCATTGCACACCTAGAATTATCCCTATACTGAGGACACAGTACAAGTTCAATACATATTTTTTTAACTAGCAGTACATACAATTGTTTCATGAGATTTAGAACAAACTTGTGACTAAATAAATGTATGCACTGAAAATGGTACAGCTGACACATCAGAGAATGTCTCAGGTCAAGTAAATTATTAATAAAAGATGTTTGTTTGAGAATAAGTTTATGTTTCCTTAAGTGTATAATTAATATACATCATTAATTTCCTACCATGAGCACAGTGTGCTGATGGCTATACAAAGTATATGGCTCAATTCCTCTAGGAAAGGATCTTTAAATCTAGCTGGCGAAATACATACTAAAAAGGTAGAGCACAAGCTATGTTTTAATAAAGTGCCAAATGATTAAAATCGACAGTCAGTGAACCATTGTGTGAATTCACTCTCCATGCAAATCAAACATGAAAGAAGTCAAGAGGACTGGATTCCAGTCCCGACTGTCACGTTTCTTAGCAAGAACGTAAATTATTTTATTTAATAGTGCTCAGCTTGTTTATTTTGCGGGATGGCACACTCTTCAGTTCTTGAGACGCACTAGGTTTCTGTGGAAAATGTTCAGCATATGTTGGCCACAATTTGCATATGAAGGGGTTTTCTGAAATATTTTGAATATCATAATACAGAAAACACTCCAAGGATTTCCATGCCAGATGTTAACACATTGGAAACCACCAAGGAATTTATGTGTGTTTACAGTTTGACTCTTTCTTTCTTTTTTTTTTTTTTTTAATTGTTTGGGATTCATTGAGGGTACAAAGAATTAGATTACACTGATTGCATTTGTTAGATAAAGTCCCTCTTATAATTTATGTCCCTCCCCCAAGAGGTGTGCCATACCACCATAACTACCCATCCCCCTACTTCTTCCCCTCTCCCCAATCCCACATCCCCCTAGCCCCCACCTTGTATTAGATCATCTGATGCCTTCATATTAGACTTGAGTACACTAGATTCTTGTTTCTCCATTCTTGTGATGCTTTACTAAGAAGAATGTTTTCCAACTCAATTCAGGTTAATACGAAAGATGTAAAGTCTCCATCTTTTTAATGTCTGAATAGTATTCCAGGGTATACATATATCACAACCGGTACACTATTCCTGGGTTGGTGGGCATTTAGGCTGTTTCCACATTTGGCGATTGTAATTTGAGCTGCCATAAACAGTCTAGTGCAAATGTCCTTATGATAAAATGATTTTGTTTTCTTCTCAATACAATTTGGCTTTTTCAGATGAGCCCCAGGTTAAAAGTTCCTCCTGCAAGAGTGTTAAAGACATCCCATTTGTGAGTAATCAGGGGGTAAATTAGGATTTTTTTAATAGACTGCAAACACACACACACACATACACAAAACTAAAATAAAGTAGATGGCAAAGATTATATGAAATCACAAGTATTACAGTAGCTCTGATTCCAAGTTTTTGTACCAATCAAAACAACCCTATTAGTTTCATTTATTAACTATATAATCAATAAGTTTGTTCAGTTGGAACTTATAAGGCTATTTTACTCATAAAATGCCTTTTATTTCTATGTAGTAGAGTTCCATTTAAAATTTAATTTGAAGGAAATTATTTTTTTTTAAAAATCCACTAGAAAAGATGATCTAAAGAACATTTTCAAAACTGAATAGTGTATGATTCTTACCTCATGTCCTGAGATTTTATAAAATCACACACTATACATACCACATATAAGAAAACTACCAGAATCTGCTTACTAGTTAAAAATATTTGCTCTTCCCACTTGGTTTTGCACAACACCTGCAATTTAATCAGGATGTTTTTGGGTGTGCCTGCACTTCCCTGCCAACATTTCAGTTTTGGGCAGATGCCAACCTGTAAGAGATTTTCATCTTGAGACTGTTTCCCTTCTTGCAACACTGGTTGCACTGTTGCCAAAAACATCAGCCTACCGAGGGAACATCCCTTTTTACTTGCTCCCATCCATTTCTAGAGTCAAATAATAAATACTTAGTCCTACATATAAATCAAGCTGGATTTTTTTCCCCTTTTCATTAGTAATTCACCTAAAACAATCCTTACAAACCTCATGAGTCAATCTTTTTTAACTCATAGTCCTAATACTCTTAGTATTAAGCTACTTCCTTCCTTTCTTTCTCTCTCTCTCTCTCTTTTTTTTGTAGTTTTTGGATGGGGCTGGGTTTGAACCAGCCACCTCCGGCATATGGGGCCAGCGCCCTACTCCTTTGAAAGGCACCACTGCCTTTCTTTCTCTCTTTCTCTTTCTCTCTCCTCTCTCCATTTTATCTTGTTTTGCTTTCCAAGAGCACTTGTAAGATTTGGGACTTCCAAAATATCTGCCATCCTGAGAGAACTCAACTCCCTAACTCTTCCCAGAACTAGAAAACTCATTTGTTTCTACTCAGTATGGTGTTTTTAAAATGTGAACCTTAAAAGATATGCCATATCATATGTCATCAAGAGAATGCAAATTAAAACAAGGTGACACCACCACTCACACCTATTAGAATGGCCAAAATCCGGAACTGACACCACCAAATACAGGATGCAGAGCATGGGAGCTAATCCATTCCTCTTGAGAATGCAAAATAGTACAGCCGATATGGAAGACAATTTGGAAGTTTCTTACAAAACTAAGCTCTCTTAGCATGTGATCTAGTAATCACACTTCTTGGAATTTACTCAAAGGAGTTGAAAATTTATGTCCACATTGAAACCCGAACACAGATGTTTATAGCAGCCTTATAGTAATTGCCAAAGTGTAAATGTAAAACCAACCAATATGCCCTTCAGTTGGTAAATGGATAAGTAAATGAGTGCTACATCCAGATAATGGGATATTATCCAGTGCTTAAAAAAACAGAGCTATCAAGGCATGAAAAGACATGGAAGAAACTTAAATGCACATTACTAAGTGAAAGAAGCCAGTCTGAAAAGGCTGCATAACGTATGATTCCAACTATATGAAATTCTGAAACAGGTAAAAATATGAAGACAGTGAAAAAGGTCAGTGGTTGCCAGTGGTTAGAAGTAAAGGAGGGAAGAACAGGCAGAGCACAGAGGATTTTTATGGCAGTGAAAATACTTTGTATGGTATTTTCCACAGTGGCATATATTCTACCATAGTGGTAGACTCAAGTCATTATACATTTCTCCAAACTCACAGAATATGGAACACCAAGAGTGAAACCTCATGCAGACTATGTACTTTGAGTGATTATGTTGTGTCAATGTAGACTTATCAGTTGTAAAGACTGTACTATCCTGGGTATTGTATGGGGACAGATTATATGGGAAATCTCTGTACCTTCTTCTCAATATTGCTGTGACTCTAAAACTGCTTTTAAAGAAATAAAATCTTCAATAAAAATATTAATCTTTTCAGTATCTCTCTACTAGTTAAGGTGTTTGTCTTTGCTTACATGGTGGACCCCCCTTATTAAAAGTGATTATATTTGGGTGCCAATTTCCTAGTAAAATCAAATGCTAGGGAAGACAGTTCTGATCACCAATGACTCCAAGTGTTGAAAGGGCAAACCTCAACTGAAACTATCCTGCTAAAGATAGGTATGGTTTCCTGAGAAAGGAGTTTAAGAAAGCTATGTTTATGTAGATCTAGGTCTGTATTCTGTTAGAAAGACTGTTTTTTTTCATCACTACTGCATTTTTAATATTAGAGCAAACTATGATTGCTCCAATTGCTCAAGGATGTTAAATATTTATACTTTCTCGGAAGTCTTAAGATCAAGAGGAAAATGCACCTGATAGAAAAAAATCTGCTGCGGTCAGTAGGCCTGGTTTGGACTGTAGGAGATAATATTATTCAATCTGGTGAATTATTTAAACTCAAATGTTTTAAGGAGGGGAAATACCAAATGGTTAAACTCTGTCATGTTCAATAATTATGTGTGTAATATTGAAGATACAAAATTATGAATTTTTTTTTAAAGGAACACTGTCATGCATTTGTTTTCCTGGTATGTTTCAGTTCATTGCAAAGATTACAAATTAGGAGCAAGTTTTTCTTCAAAAATCTGAAAGATTATAATAAACAAGATAAACCAGTCTGAAGACTACAGAAAATGAAAACTCTTTACTGTGGCTTCCTATATACTTCTCCCTACTCACAACCTTTTCTCCTTAGCTCATTACGTACAAGCTACTCTGTACTTCTTTCAGTTCCTCAACACCCCAACACACCTTGTTTCATGGTTGCTTAAAGACTTTCTACCTGCCATTCCTTTTTCTAGAATGTTCTTCCCTGATTCTGTCTTCATAGGACTTAACCACAAGATCAGTGACTTTTAAAAGCAGGGACTTGGGAGCCTGAATATCAGGACGTGGTGAATTATTTATGTAAAGGACCAGAAGAAAATTAAGTGCTCGATAAATATAGATTGTTATTGTTTGATGTGTCATTATTAGCCTTCTGTCCTTAAGCTCTCATATTACTTCCCCACAGAAGGAGGCCTCCTCTGACCACTGAGTAGAGAGTTTCTCCTACCACCCTTCCTTCCCCATCCTGCCCACTCTTTGTCACATCACCTTTTCCTCTCTGCGAAACAGGATTGTCTAAGGAGGAGAATTTTATGGAAGGTTAATGTCTGGAAGGACTAGCTATATTTTTAATAGTCAGAAATGCTTTCTCTAGTTTCCGATGATAGTGACAAAAATGAGCCCTTATTTTTAAATAGTAGAATGACAGTGTGGTGGTCTGTGTTTGTAGAAAAAAGATCCAGACCAAGGAAGGTTAGTCCTATGGTTAGTCATAACATGCTATATTTTTTGTGTGTCAGTACAGGCAGTAATATCCTTTGGAGATAGTAACTAGGAAGATAATAAGAAGATTCTTCATATTTTCAAAGATAATTACATTGAGTAATTTACATCAAATTTAGGTGGGAATGATAGGTTGAGAAGAGAAGAGTCTTGGAGATGATATCCCAGCCTCCTCTCAGAGACCATAATTCTTCTCTATCCCTTCTAGAAAATTATAAAATTTTTACTTTATGACTCTCATCACCCAAAAATATGACATTGGCTGAAAACTTAAATACATTTCAGGTGTTACATAAATTCTTGCACACTGAATGTAGTAAATAAATACCTATCAAAGATACAGTTTATTCCTTAATTTTTTTTGAGACAGAGTCTCAATTTGATGCCCTTGGTAGAGTGCTGTGGCATCATCATAGCTCACAGTAACCTCAAACTTTTGGACTCAAGTGATCCTCTTGCCTTGGCCTCCCAAGTAGCTGGAACTACAGGCACTCGCCACAATGTCTGGCTATTTTTAGAGACGGAGTCTCATTCTTGCTCAGACTGGTCTCAAACTCATGAACTCAAGACAATCCATCTGCCCTGTCCTCTCAGAATGCTAGGATTATAGGCATGAGCCACTGCACCTAGTCTATTCCTTAATTTTTGAAAATTATTCTTCTTGGAGACAAATCAGGAAGGCAATGTTTTTCATGCCCATGTAAGAAAAGGCCTGAGGTAGATTGATAGTTGCTCTGACCGTCCCATCCCCAGCATGAAGAGCGTAAAATTCGGATATTCACTCTTCCCATCCCTTCTTTCAGGTGATGTGTTCACTCTTCCCTGTCTTCAGATCAACCAAGAAAGAGAAAACACATTGCCAATGTAAAGTGGGATTTGGGTCAGGATATTTTGGAAGAATCAATTCTTTCTTCTCCCCACATTTTAACCTCCAATCTAAGAGCACCGTATTGGGGATGTTAAGGATCCGGAAGTCTTGATTTCTCTAATAGTGATATTGCCACCAAACACCATATTTCGCCATAACAACTCCACTTATCACAGACAATCCAACCTTCCTATTTCACAATCATTAGTTTCACAAACAAGAATTCAAATGCCAAGAGCAAGTGAGCAACTTATAAAGTTTATTCCAAACCAGAAAAGAAAATGCTATTGAAACTCAGGCCCAGTAAATTTCTTGACTCATGGATGAAGTAGGAGACAAGTTGCCTCATTTCATGGTTTGAAGTAACCAAGTATTTATTCTCAAATTTGCTCTTCCTAGGGCCCCTAGGATAAAGAGCAGCCTGACTCTTGCATAACTATTTGGAGTGGAAGAAAGAGAAAGTCATTTTTGGTGAGGATGGATGGGAGGGTATGAGGAGGGGAAGGAGATGGGTGGAGTGAGCAGGAAACTAGATATGGAAAGATGCTGCATGGGCTGTGAAGAAATAGTACGTCCTCAGGCCAGCTGGTCTGACTCAGCCCCCCAAAATGTCATTACCATTAACTTTTTCTTTGCAAAAAAAGATTGAAGCTACAAAAGAATGTGCAAGCACGTGTTAGATAGCGGAATAGATCTTCTTCATGCACACACACACACATGTGTATGGATATCATTTATTCAACATTCTCCATATATTAACTCTATGCTTGGAGCTTTGAATACGTTTTTGCAATTCTAAAGTGAAAGTGTCACTATCTTTATTTTAGGACTGGTGCAAATAAGGCTTAGAGAAATTAAGTAACTTGCCCAAGATCACATAACTACTACGTGATGAACTCAAGCTGCTAAGCTAGATCTTCCTGACTCCAAAGCCTTAAAGTCAGCTACGTTCCCATATAGGAGAAAGTCTGTTTCCATAGAGAAAATCTGTGTACACTTAAGTACACGTCTGACTTCATCATTGCATGCTCCTTGAGAGCCTAGATTTTGTCTGCTGGTTTTTCTAAATACATCTTCAAAGCTGCCTACTCCAAATGCTGGTGTGTACATTCAATAAATATGTGTTTTATTTCTATTTGAATTAGCAAGTGTTGATATGATGCATAATCAGCTAATTATGATTCATAATAGAAACAAAAACTGATAGATGAGAGGCTGCAGTGAGATTGCTGCCCCTAACATCACCAAGATGCCTCCAAAAGATCACGGGCAAAGGGAACTGTAGGAGGCGGCTTTGAGAGCAGTGGGAGAAGAAAGAGCAGTCAGAGGACCCGTCAAACAGCCGCAGGGTTCCCCTGCCTTATGCTACTTTCACTATTAACCATGTGACAGGGAAGGTAGTAGATGTGGGTGCTACTGTTACTGGTACAATTTTAGAGAGATTTTTCGGGGACCTCTGGGGTCACAACACTTTTCATAAATAGCACAAAACCACATGGTGCATATATTTTAGTCCATTCTCTTTCAGCCCCCTCCTCTCATCCCCACTATATTCTTCTAAATGCAACCAGCATCTCTAATTCATTAGAGGAGCAATTAATTCAGAGTTTTAAAAACAAATACATTGACTTCTCTCAATCTCTTTTATTAAACGTATATACTACAATAAATTCTCCCCACATAAATTATTCTATAATTCTTAAAAGGCTGTCCTCACAGAGACATTTCAGAATTTAGATTACACACAATCTCTTTTTACAGGTGGTATTTTATTTTTTAAACATATCTTTTATTTCAGAGTATTACAGGGGTGCACATGTTGTGGTTATGTAATTTGCATTCACACACAATCTATTTTATTCTCTGTGAAAAGAATATGGGAGAAATCATTTCTGATAACATGTCCTTTTCAAGCTTTCTCTCAAAATGATCATATTTTCAACTATTAGTCAAAGAATATTTGTTGTGTACCAGGGTCTACTAGTATTTCCTGTCTACCAAAAAACATTTGCTGTGTACCAAACTCTACCAGATGATTTTGAGAATTCAGAGAAGAAAACTTCCTGCCATTGTATTTAAAATATAGGTGAAGAGGAAGATGCAGCATATCCAGATAAGCAGCATATAAACAGCATGTGAGAACGGCATGTGAGTAAGAAGGGTTACAGGAGAGGGGAGGAGAGAGCCAACTGACTTTTGCCTCAGGTTGACATAGAATTTTTTACAAAGAAGATAGAACATGATCTAGAACTTAAAGGATTGATTAATGGGGGATGGAGGAATAATTACAGGAGAACCTCTGTAAGTTGACCACCAAGGGACTACAACAAACTGGTCAACATACAGACGTGGTCAAGATAAGGAACTAGGTCTACTGTACTGACAGGTACATGTACTTTATTTTCTTATACAGCTTTTATGAGAGAATATCATACCAAATCATACATAATCAAAACATGGTAAAATCTACATACAATATCATAATATAACATCAATATATTTACTGTTTTTTCATAGTCTAACCATTCTTTTGGAAAAAAGAGTCAGTCTTGGTCTGTGTTTTATTCTTATTACAAACATAAATGGAGAAAGCTCTCAACACTGGATACACCTCTTAGTATACTTGGGCGTTTTTCCACAGCGCACAACTTCAGCTGCATTATCAGATGCCTCACATCCTCTTCTTTTGGAGTCTCTGAAATTTCTGTGTCATCCTCACTTGCTTCTTCCACTTCATGAGCTGCTTCATACATTTTCGTGCTGTTCTTTACTTCAGCCAATATTGCTTGGAAAATTGCTTCTGGGTCAAGTTTATTACAGTTTGGCACCTATTATAACAAAACTTTTGGAATCTACTCATTCAAATTCTACCATAGGAGATGGGACAAAAACATTGTGTTCTTGGGTTGTGACAAATCTACCCTTCTTGAAACACTTCTGTATTAGCTCTGAAATTTATTACAAGCAGAACTGCTATAGCAAACATCATCCAGAGCATAAACTGATGCAGCAGACAGGTTTGTGTTTTAGTAATGACCCACTGCAGGAGCTTGGCTCAGTAGTGCATTTTAAGTGTTTTGATGATACCCTGGTCAAGAGGTGGGATTTTTGAGGTTGTATTTAGAGGCAGAAGTTTCAGTGTCCCATTTGTGAGATGATTCACTTGCAGGTCAATAGGATGGTCATCTACTATCAATAGAATAGACTTTTTCTGAGGGGGGAGAGGTGGTAGGGAGAGGGATTCGAGGGTTCACTTCTGTGGTTCATCTTGCAAGGGTACAAGTGAATCTTTATATGAGTAGAATATGAATGTTTTGACATAATAACTAAGAAAGTTACATGAAGGCTATGTTAACCAGTTTGATGGAAGTGTCTTGGATTATGTATG
>NW_003852402.1:30284077-30290124 GCF_000181295.1 Otolemur garnettii | reverse complement strand
AAAAAAAAAAAAAAAAGAATAGACTTTTTCTTCTTCATTTCTTGGTCAATACCCCTTACCCACTCCTCAAATACAGCACCAGTCATTCATGTGCATTTATTTGGTCTCCAAGAGACTGGGAAGTCTTAAGGCTGCTGATTTATCAATATCCAAGGACTTTAGTTTCTCTCTGGTTGAGCTAGTGCAAAGCAAAATGGTGAAACGTTTGTTGGAAAGTTTTATACTCTTACTTTTTGTCACCCTTCATAATGAGGCTCCTGTCAGGCATTGCCCTGAAAATAAAGTCCGCACTCATCAGCATTAAAGATGTTGTCTTTGAAGTCTCTG
The DNA here is from genome assembly GCF_000181295.1 of Otolemur garnettii. Taxonomy (NCBI): domain Eukaryota; kingdom Metazoa; phylum Chordata; class Mammalia; order Primates; family Galagidae; genus Otolemur; species Otolemur garnettii. Next base: position 30,289,797 of record NW_003852402.1, on the reverse strand, counting down.
GCAGTCTGGGAACTTTTTGATGGACTCTATCACAATTCCCACTGCAACCATTGGATTCACTATATAAAACTTTATGGGAAATCTCATCAGTTTAAATTTCTGGACCTAACCGCTTGATGCTTGGAAATCTATCACCCTGAATTTCTGTGTGAAATGTTTAGCAACTTCATGAATCATTGGTCCAAATATTCGGTTGTTAACTGCCCTCATTTGTTTGAACCAGTTTAATCTGACTTCTTTGACTTCATTGAGGGAAACTTTCCTCCTTTTCCACTGTAGGTCTCCACTTTCTTTACCATATATCTCTCTAAATACTCATGTTTATGTTTTTGGATGTTGCTAACTGTGGTCTTGCTAACACCAAAATGTATTGCCATTTTTCTTTGGCTGCTGCTTTCCTGAAAATGTAGAAAATCAACTTTTTCCTATAATATCAATTCACTGAGCTCATTCCCCTGGCCCAGCATGTCTAGATCAAGTGTAAAATCTTTCATCAATTGTAAGATATACCTACAATTCAGACATCTCCCCAAAAAATCTGCAACACTAAATAAACAATAGGACATTAGGCCTAATCCAATATGTGGTAATAATAAAACATGCAAAAAGAACTTATACTACAGAAAAAATAATAAAACTAAGGGGCAAAGACCACATCTTCTACTTCTTGGAATAGAGTGGAGTCAATTAATATTGTATGCTGCAGTCCAAATGTTCAAGAGACAGCTTACGGAGGTGGTCAATAGATAAGAGGTTAGCCTTCAATTTAGTACATGTGGTGCATATCTGGTCTTTGAAAATTAGGCCAACTTGAGCAGGTGGTCAGTATAGGAAGATGGTCAGCTATGGAGGTTGTACTGTGTTTATTAGATGCTCTTAATAATTGCACTATGCTGTGCTTCTTCTCTGACTCTTGAGAACTTTTCCTCACATCTCTTTTTCACCTCAGTAGGCACATGGAAACTACTATGACACCTCCTTCTGCCTCATTACCTCACATCTAATTGGTGAAGGAGCACTACATACTTCCCTAACAACATAAATCTCAAATCCAACTACTTTTCTCCGTTTCCACTGTCAACACTCTAACCTGCAAGACCACTGACTCACCTTCCTATCAGTTTTAGATAATATTTTCACTTTTCTCCAAACCCTTTCCCTCATGGTCGCCCCTATAGTCCTTTATTATTTCCAGGACCCTCCCAAAAAAAAATACAGAATGCCTTTAATATACTCCTAAAGGCTGTGTGTGTTTCTTGTCCTCATTGCCTTCTGCAACCTCACATTCAGCCATTATTTCCTGGTAACAAATACCAACCTATCTGGACATTCAAGCTGCTGAACTCAGCAAGTATTCTCTGCTCCAAAAGTTCCTGAATATTCTTTCCTTGATACTCAGTTGGATGACTTCTGTTTAACCATCATATCTCAGCTTAAAAATCCTTTCATAAAGAAAGCTTTCTCTTGGGCGGTGCTGTGGCTCAATGCAGTAGGGTGCCAGCCCCATATACCAAAGGTGGTGGGTTCAAACCCAGCCCTGGCCAAAAACTGCAAAAAAAAAAAAAAAGAAAGAAAGAAAGAAAGAAAGAAAGCTTTCTCATATCCAATTTAAATTGTCCAAACCCCCTATATTCCTGATAACATCTCTCAAAATGTCATCTTCTTTACAATTATATGTTTAGCGTTTTACTTACAGCCTATTTTCCTATTAGTCCCTAGTCTCAATTATAGTAGAAATAGTGTATTTTACTCATCACTGTATTCCCAATGTCTAACCCCCTACAACAACAACAAAAGAATAAATTAATCAATCTCAATACCAATATTGGTTTTCACTCCTTACCACCAATACTGTTCTACAGTTGACTATAGCAAAGCCAAGATTGTGCTTAAAAAGATCAATAAGTTTTTCAAAATTAAGGAATTACTTATATTTTCTTTTTCTTAGCAGTCAGTTCTATGAGACCAGCCCCTTCTTTCCTCTCAAACATAAAGATTAAAAAAAAAAAAAAAAAACTCTCATGCATTGTGTAGCTTAAAAAGTACTTTATTCTATACCTTACCTTACTTGATGTCTTTAAAAAATCTATTATTCTTTCTGGTTTCACTTATTAACTTGTTCCAAATGCAAAGATGAATCACAAATCTGGAAGTATTTGGCCTTTTAAGGTTAAGCTCCAGAAGAAAGAAAGCAAAACCTCCTAGAAGCCTTGATGGGAAGAGACATAAAGAGATGCATATCTCTAGAGATACAGAGGCAATGGAACAAGAATAGCTCACTCTAGAGGCCAGACCTAATCCCCAGTAGATCTCCTGCTCCTGGGACTTCAAATATACAAATTCTTCCCTCCCCGGGCCTACCTCTTAATATTGCATGAAAAACACTTACAGGGGCTAAGAGCCAAAACTTGCAGCTGTAATTCCCGTGCTTTGGGAAGCTGAGGCAAGAGAATCGCTTGGGGCCAGGAGTTTGAGACTAGGTGGAGCAACAGGGAAAAATCTAATCACTACAAAAATAAGTAAATAAGACCGTCATGATGGCTATGGTCCTAGCTGCTCAGCAGGCTGAGGCTGGAGGATCACTTCAGCCCAGGACATCTAGATTATAGTGAGCTGAGCCCCTGTTTAAAAAACAAAGAAGAAAAAGAAGAAGAAGGTAAAAGGAAAGAAACAAAAAAACACTCATGGGCTATAAAAATTTCATAGGACAAAAACAAGTAAAATTATGTATATTCTCTAAAAATGTACCCCAAGATTCTTTTAAAAATTAAAGTAGTAATAGTAAATTTTGGGCTTACAATGTGCCAGCCATTGTTCTAAGACCTTAACATATATTAAAGTGTTCAATTATTCCACCCACAAACCCCATGTGGTAGGTATTATCACTATCACAAATCTGAGGAAACGAGGCCCAGAGAAAATAAATAACTGACTTAGCTTGCAGAGGTATGAAGCAATAGAGCCATTTTCAGCAGTAAAGTGTTACTCATCTGCTCTTGCACCATGTTGCCCTTGTAACCTATACCAGATATTTACATAAAAACCTAATTGAGTGACTTCTGCAGATATGTGTTTATCCAACAATGTGATAGGCTTTGGAGATTCAAAAAATGACTAAATAAAGAAAAAGATATTTCATTCAATGGAAAACAAACGAAAGCATGAGTAGCTATATTTATATCAGACTTAATTTAATTCTTAATTTCCAAATTTAAGTGAAAGCCTAAAATGAAGCGTGTCACTTATAGCACAGTGGTTATGGTGCCAGCCATATACAACAAGGCTGACAGGTTCAAACCCAGCCTGGGCTAGCTAAAACAACCATGACAACTGTAAGAAAAAAATAGCCAGGCATTGTGGTGAGCACCTATAGTCCCAGCTACTTAGGAGGCTGAGGCAAGAGAATCACTTAAGCCCAAGAGTTAGAGGTTGCTGTGAGCTGTGATGCCATGGCACTCTACCAAGGGTGAAATAGTGAGACTCTATCTCAAAAAAAAAAAAAAAGCCTAAAATAAGAAAAAAGGTCATTATATAATGTTAAAGTGGCTAATTCAGCAAGAGGATATAACAGTTATGAAAATAAATGCCGCCAATATCAGAGAACTGAAATATAAAAAGGAAATACTAGTAGATCTGAAGGTAGAAATAGTCTGCAATGCAATGAACAGATCATCCAGACAGAAAATTAATAAGAAAACATTGGACTTACACTACACCCAAGATCAAATGGACCTAACAGATATACAGATAATGATCCATCTAGCAGCAACAGAATGCACATTCTTCTCAAGTAAGTATGGAACATTCTGCATGATAGACCACATATTAAGCCTCAAAACAAGTCTTAACAAATCTAGGAAGGTTAAAATCATATAAAATATATTTTCCAATAATGGGATAAATTTTGGAAATCAATAACAGGAATAATTTAGAAAAATTCAAAAATACATAAAAATTAAACAACATGATCCTAAAAAAAAATCTAGGAGTCAATAATGAAATTAAAAGGAAATTTTGTAAATACCTTGAAGTAAACCAAAATAGAAACACAACATACTAAAACTTATGGAAAAATTATAAGAGGAAAGTTTATAGCAATAAATTCCTGTATCAAAAAAGGAGAAAGATCTCAAACAAATAAATAGCCTCATGTTACATCCACAAGAAACTAGAAAAACAAGAACAAACTAAGCCTCAAGCTATCAGAAGGAAGGAAATGATAAAGATCAGAACATAAATAAATGAAATGGTGACTAAAAAAGTAATAGAAAAGATCAATGAAACAAAGTATTTGTTGTTGAAAAGATAAAATCAATAAATGCTTGGCTAAACTACCTGGTGGGGGAAGAGAGTAGTCTCAAATAAGTAAAATCAGAAATGAAGAAGACATTACAATTGATACTACAGAAACACAAAGGGGCATAAGAGAGTACTAAGAACAATTTTCTATCAACAAATCTGATAATCTATAAAAGTGGATAAATTTTTGGACACATACAACCTATGAAGACTGAAGAAATAGTCTATTTCATGAGGAAATAGAAACTCTTACAGACCAGTAACAAGCCTCAAGACCTGATAATTTTACTACTGAATTCTACCAAACATTTAAAGAACCACAGTATGAATCCTTTTTAAACTCTTCCTAAAAATTGAAGAAGAGAGAACACTTCCAAACTCATTTTCTAAGGCCAGCATTATTCTGATAGAAAAGTCAGACACGGGCACTAACAAAAGAGAAAGTTACAAGACAATATCCCTAATGAACACAGATGCAAAAATCTTCACTCAAATACTAGTAAGCCAAACTCAACAGCACATTAAAAGGATTGCTTACAATTATTAAGTGGGATTTATCCTGGGGTGCAAAGATGGCTCACCACAAGCAAATCGATAAATGTCACACATATCATTAAAAGAATGAAGGAAAAAAACCATATGATCATCTCAATAGGTGAAGAAAATATATTTGGCAAAATTTAACATCATTTCATACTAAAACCCCCAATAAATTAGGTACAATAGGAATGTACCATTACTACAATAAAGAGAACAAATAAACCCACAACTCAATGGAGAAAAGTTGAAAACTTTTCCTCTACGATCAGGAAAGAAGACCTGGATTGCCACTGTCCCCACACCTACTCAACAAGTGCCTTAGCCAAAGCAATTAGACAAAAGAAAGAAATAAAAGAAATCCACATTGGAAAGGAAGAATTTAAGTTGTCCTTGCTTGCAGATCATAATTTTATACATATAAAACCGGAAAAAGTCTACAAAATACTTATCAGAGCTAAAAAAACAAAATTAATAAAGTGTCAAGATATAAAATCAACATACAAAAATTAGTAATATCTCTACATGCTAATGCTAAACTATCCAAAAAAGAAATCAAAACAAGTAAATAAAATACTTAGGAATAAATGTGATGAAGGAGATAAAAGCCTTTGCTAAAACTATTTTAAAAGGATGAAAAAATTGAAGAAGATACAAATAAATGGAAAGATATCCCATGTTCATTTATTGGAAGAATTAATATTATTAAAATGTCAGTACAACCCAAATGAAAGTCAATACATTCAATGCAATCCCTGTTAAAAATCCAATGCCATGGCTTGGCGCTTATAGCTCAACCCTAAGGCGCCAGCCACGTACACCTGGTGGGTTCGAATCCCCAGCCCGGACCCGCCAAACAACAATGACGGCTGCAACCAGGAAAA
>NW_003852402.1:30224462-30283936 GCF_000181295.1 Otolemur garnettii | reverse complement strand
AAAAAAAAAAAAAAAAAAAAATCCAATGCCGTTTTTCACAAAAATAAAAAAAAAAATCCTAAACTTTTTACGGAACCACAAAAAACCCTGGATAGTCAAAAAAGAATGAATCTGGAACAATCACACTAACAGATTTCAAAATACATTACAAAGCTATATTAACTAATACAGCATGATACTTTCATAAAAATAGAGTACTGAGACAGAATAGAGTGGTCAGAAACAATGCCACACATTCAGTTAACTATTTTTCAACAAAGATGACAAGAACGCATAGTGGGTAAAGGACAGTGTCTTCAATAAACAATGATGGAAAACCTATATATTCACATGCAGAAGAATGAAATTAGATCTTTCGCACACTATATACAAAATTCAACTCGAAATTGGCTAAAAATTGAAACATAAGATCTGAAACTGTAAAACTACTAGAAGAAAACCTAGGGAGAAAGTTCCATGATATTGTTCTGGATAATGATGTTCTTGGATATGAACCCAAAAGCACAAAACAAAACAGACGGACCAACACAAACAGAAAGAAGCAGGAGAATGGACTGGATTTGGAAGAAACAGAAATCAATGCACTAAGTAGGAAAAAGCTTCAGGGAAAAAATAAACTTTAATAAATGCCTTTGAGAAGATGCCATATTTACAAAACAAAACCAGGAGACCAAAATTTAAAATATATTTTAAGCATAAGGATGTTTTCATATTATTCTTCATATCATTTTTATATGGTTTAAATATCCTTAATAATTTTTTGGAGAAAAGTAAGCTAACTGGATCACAATTAAAAAGTTTTATTACTAGAAAAAAATATTAATTTTCCCATACTTCAAAGGTATATATAATAAACCAAGACAAGGATAAAACAGAGCTCACAGTTTATGTGAAAAAGTGAAAAAAAAAGAGTAAAGAACTTTTGAAATTAAAATAATAGCAGGAAAAAAGTCAACAGAAGGGTTTTTAGACATAAATCAAAGACTCCAAGCAAGTAAAACAAGATGATGAAAACTGGAAAAATGGAAAAGGAAAGAAAGAAAATATGACAATCCAGAACATTCAACATCTGAATAATGCAAGTTCCTAAAATACAGAATAGAGCACCAACAACCATTCTATTTTTGTTCTTCCCTTTTTAGCAAATCTTCTTAAAAGAGTTGTCTACATGCACTATTTCCAATTCCTTCCCTCCCTTCTCTTAACCCACTCCAATCTGATTCCCCCCCTAAAGTCAAATTATTCTCTTTTTTTGCAGTTTTTGGCTGGGGCTGGGTTAGAACCTGCCACCTCCAGCATATGGGACCAGCACCCTACCCCGTTGAGCCACAGGCACCGCCCAAAAGTCAAATTATTCTTATCAAGATTACCAACAAGCTCATTTCTCAGTCTTCATCCTACTTCCTACTTTGTAACACTTAGCAGGGTTGATCATTCCCTTCTCCTTGGAAAACCTTTTTGCTTGGCTTGTGGAACTCCACACATGCCTCCTTTTCCACCTACCTTTCTGGCCACTTTCTCTCAGTCCCTTCTGCTGTTTTCTTACTCACCTCCCTGATTTCTAAATGTGGCAGTGCCTCCAGATGCACTTTATAATCTCTTTTCCCCTAGTCTATCATTTCTAGTCTCATGGTCCTGTGGACCAGCTATCTGTTGTTGATTTCCACACCTATTACTCCAACTCGCTTGCCTCCCAGAACATGCAGAACAGAACAGAGTGTCAAATGGATCATTTGCATCTCAATTTCGATGCATTATGGGCATCTCAAACTTCCAACACCCAATTCTAAACGTCAAACCCACTTTCCTCCTCCCCCTGCTCCCCAAAACAAAAACTTTCTTCTCTTGTACTTCACTCTTTTCTCAGTTTTTGGTGACTTCTTTTTTTAGGTTTGGGTCAAAATCTTTATATATTATCCTTCTTTTCCTTTTCAGACTCTAAATGTGGTCTGTCCACAAATCATGACACCTCTAGCTTCAAAATATACAAAGGATTCAACCACAGCCCACAATCCTTGCTGCCCTTCATCTGATACAAGCCACCATTGCTTCTCTCTTGCTTTCTTGCCACCACTTGCTAAGTGACACCCTTGCCTCAACCTTTGCTTTCCTTCAGATGATTTTCAACACACCAGCCTAGGTGATCCCTTCAAAACATAAACCAGGACATGTCACTCCCCTGTTTGAAACTTCCCAGTGACTACAAACACATCAGGTTTTTGGTTTCGACTAAAAATTTATTTTTTTTATTAAGTCATTTGTACATAGATCATGAATACATATATGCCATTATGGGATTCAATGTGTTGATTATTTGTACAAATTGGAGTGCTTACATCCTACTAATTAACATAGCCTTCACCTCATTTACCCAATTACAGTGTTAAGACATTTGTGTTCAATGTGCCTGTGGCTCCATGAGTAGGGCACCGGCCCCATATACTGAGGGTGGCAGGTTCAAACCCAGCCCCGGCCAAACTGCAACAAAAAATAGCCAGGTGTTGTGGTGGGTACCTGTGGTCCCAGCTAGTCAGGAGGCTGAGGCAGGAGAATCACCTAAGCCCAGGAGTTCGAGGTTGCTGTGAGCTATGTGATGCCACGGCACTCTGCCAAGGACAGTAAAGTGAGACTCTGTCTCTACAAAAAAAAAAAAAGGCATTTGTGTTCTACACCTGATAGGTCCAACTTGTACTTGCAGTATGCCCCATAGGTGTGGTCCCCCTATTAACCCTCCCTCTATAGACCCACCTCCCTTCATTATAGCCTAGGATGGTGGGAAGGGAAGGGAGAGGGAAAGACATAAGGTTTTGACATCCTCTGGGCCCCAGGTGCTTTTAACCCAACCTTGCCCTCTTGATTCTTTTTATTTGTTTCCTTTGTTATAGTCATACAGACTTGTTTAGTAGTTTGTAAATGAGTACTCTGAACTTGATGTGTCTTCTATGCTGGAGGGCTAAATCTCTCACTTCCTGTAGTCACTTCTTTACTCAAACTTCACTTTCTCAGTAAAGTCTTTGCTGGTTACCTTATCTAAAATCGCAACATCTCACACAGGCACATATTATGACATCTTTCACGGTCTTATTTTTTCTCAGCACTCATCATGACCTAATTTTTATTTTATTTTATTTTATTTTATTTATTTGTATCTGTTTCCGTCATTAGTATGCATGCTCCATGAGGCCATGCTTTTTGGCCTTTGATTCACTGTGTTCACTCATGTCTCACCAGTGCCTGGCAGAATTGCACAAACATAACAAAGACATTGAATGATGAATGAAATAATCAAGAAAACAGAGAGCCAACAATTATCAAAGAAATAATTTAGGAAAATTTCTTAGAACGTAAGGACCTGAATTTACAAAGTGATACCTGATACTCTATCAACTAGTAAAATATGACCCACACAAAGATGTAGCATTATGAAATCTAAACTTTAGAGTTCTTTTTTTTTAAAAAAAAATAAAAGGACATTAAAACTTGTGTGATAAAAGAACCAGTAATATACAAAGAATTGGGAATTAGATTGTCATTAAACTTCTCAGTAGCAATGCCATATATCGGGTTGGGGGAGCATGGTGACTTTACAATACTAATAAAAATTTATTTCCAATTAAAAATTTCATATTTAAATAAACTATCTTTACATATGAAGATTAAATAAAGACCTTCCCAAGAATTTAAGGTTTAAAAAAGAAAATCACCTCCTCCTGCACCTTGTCTCAGGCAATTACTAGAGAAGGTGCTGTACCAATATGAAGTAGTAAACCAAAAAGGAAGGTATTGGATTCAACAAATAGGTAATACAAAGAGAAAACACACAAAGAGGAATTAGAGAATAATGTGAAATATCAGGTCTAAGGGACAACCAGTTCAAACTGGAACAAGATAACACAAGGCTCCAGAAAGAATCTCAAAGGAGAAGGAAAACTGTTAGATGGCCTAACACTTGGACCACATTGAGAGAAATTTTATAGTTTGGGAAAATTTCTTTACTGTCATTGGACATCAATGGGCCCTCCAAAATGAAATTTTAAACTTCAGGAAAAACAAAATATCTAGAGGAAAGAAGAGTGAAATCATGTTCACAGGCTTTCCTGGATATGCAGCATGTATATAGTCAAGGTGATTTAAATTGTGATGACTGCATTAGCCACAGATTGAGATATACACACACACACACACACACAGAAGAAAAAGATGTCTTGACCTTGAGTACTCTAGAAAAATAGGGCCCAATCAAAGAATGAAAGTGCTTAGGCTCTTGGGGAAGTGTCAACCCAGATCAGTGAGAGAAGAAGAAATGAGGCAAGGTAAAGAAGACAGGAGACAACAACGACTATGTGTTACAAGTTGCCCTCTCATTGGGCAAAGTTCACTCAGAGAGATGACTTCCTCTCATTTCTAGGTTGGGTCATCTGGCCCCTCCAGCACCACTGGGGTAGAAGCTCATATTCAGAGGATTGGGTTTCATTTGAGTCCAGATATAACAGTAAGAGCCAGAAAGTTGGTCATTAGATTAGTTGCCCAGTTGTGCTACTGTCAGCCGAGGGGAAGAGCCCGACATTCCCAGAACAAAGGACTGACATCTCCCGGGAGCAGCAGCACAGTCTGGGAAGCAGACGGCACCAGGAGGAATTGAGAAGACGTGTAAGACTGGCCCCCAATTCAGAAAATAAACCAATATTGTAGACAGAAAGGTCAAGGGCGCTAAATTCTAGAAGAAGTTTGAGATAATGTCTAAATTTTAGAAACTGGAGAAGTGATAGGTAGAAGAAAGAGACACATCAGAAATACCTGAGAGTTAAATCTGGTTGCCCCTGAAGAACATCACACTTCGCCATGAGGAGCAGAACAAGGACAGTTTTGTAGTATTATTTGCATAATAATACATGTTCCTGCGTTAAAAAGTTAGTTAGGTTTAAAGTAAAATGTTTGAAACCTGTATGCCAAGAAAAAGAGCCTTAGCCTCTCAGGGCAGTAGCAGCCTCTAGAATAGCTGCATGGGGATGGGAATGGCTGGAGTTCAGTCTAGGGAAATAGGCTCACAGTGGATTGCAAGCTGTGCTAAGGACTTTGGACTTGACTTTGCAAGAGTCTATGAAGAGTTTAAAGAAGGAGAGAAACGTGATCCTATTTGTATTTTAGAAAGTCCACATGGCTGCACTGCAGAGAATACATTCAATGGTCAAAGGCCTGAAGGAAGGGGGTTCCTTCAGGAATCTGATGGCATAGCCAAGAAGAAAGATAGAAGATTTGAACGAAGAATAGAAACGGAAAGAGGAGGATGTATCTGCCAGTTGGGAAGGACCTGTGGACCAATTGAAACCAATCTTCATTATGAACCATCAGGGAAATGTTAAGGGTGAGTGGAACAGACAGAAGCTTTACAGAAAGGGAGTGGATGGTGTTACTCTTAGAAATGCCCTAACCTGGCTTCCCATACAGTCCAGTGGGAAACTCTCCCCTAGACGCTTTTATTCCCATGACAAGCCTATTGTGCCATCTACCAACTTCAGTCCCTGTTACTTCTTGACTATTTTAAGTGAACATTTATAGTGATTGCAACTGTGCTTTTCTAAATTACTAAGTGGGAGTAAGTCTCTGTGAAAAGTGACCTCTTCAAGAAATATATATTCTTAAATGTTAACTCCTCTTCGGGTGACATTTCTTCCCTATAAAAAAAGCCTTCCTCTTACCCATGCTGAATGTGTTGTTTGTGACCCACTCATCTTATGCTGGAAGTCGGTATTTCCCCCTCTTCTATATTCGGCAGTTACAATTTCTTCTCCTTTCTTGCCATCGTGAATGCTGCCAATAAATTTCTCTTCCAAAATTCCTCTTTAACGATGTTGTTCATTAATGAAAAATCTCCAGAAATGTTTTCTTCCCTATAAAATAAATGTACTCATGTACATTTTGAAGACACCTTTTCCACACCATTGTGACCATTAACCATCCCAAAAGTCTGGAGAGGAAAATATCATTGTCCTCATTCTGTAGATACAAGGCTCAGAGGTGAAACAGGAGATGCCAAGTCAACACTGAACACTTTTCTACTTTTTCTTCTCACTTCTATTTAGTCTATTTGCTAAGGCCGTTCAAAGTCTTCACTCTTCCCATTAACCTCTGGGGAAATGATGTTTTTAAAGATATCTATGAATCTCTCTGAGAAACCTTCTGATATCCATAGGTAGGCTGCATGTACACAAAGACTCACAAATGTGTATAAAACTTTGCATTTCATTTTTCTGTGAGTTTTTTGGAAAGAAATTTGAGGCTCGGCACCTGTAGCTCAAACGGCTAAGGTGCCAGCCACATACACCAGAGCTGGCAGGTTTGAATCCATCCCGGGCCTGCCAAACAATGACAACTACAGCCAAGTAGGCTGTGTGTTGTGGCGGGCACCTGTAGTCCCAGCTACTTGGGAGGCTGAGGCAAGAGAATCACTTAAGCTCAGGAGTTGGAGGTTGCTGTGAGTCCCATGGCACTCTACCAAGGACGATAGCTTGAGGCTCTATCTCATAAAAAAAACAAAAAAAGAAAAGAAAAGAAATTTAAAGTACTGACTAAGTTCTTAAAGGTTTCTATAGTCTTAAAAAAGTGAAGAATACTACACTGCAGGAAAAGTGCTCAGGAGATTGAGCCCTCTCCTTTCAGCCTTAGACTACTCCTCCACTCATAAAAAGCCAGTTTTCTAAGACAGGTGAAATCTGTCTTCTTCTATGCCAGTGATTCTCACCCAGTGTACTACCATGGCACCCTGGTGTGCTATGAGAGGACCTTAGGTATGCTGTGAAATTTATTTAAAGATCATTAATTAAATTATTTTCAAAATAAGTCGAAGCACAGTAAGTATATATATATATATATATTTCTTTTTTTTTACTGTTTTTTTGATCAACACAATTCTAGTGTGCCATGGAAGTTTAACTATAGGGTCAAGTGTGCCATGCAACAGAAAAAGTTGAAAAACACTACAGTAGGTAGTCTTTGTAAGCCACAGTGATCAATTTCTCCCAAACATTTAGCACTCACGTCCTATATAACAAATCCAGTAATTAACCATAAGTCACCTTGCAGCATTGCCTTGTTTCAGTTTACTTGGTTATTAAGTAACTCTGTTTGTTTGTTACTTGCTTCATCATTCAGATTTTAAGAATCTAGCAGTTTGGACTTTCTCATACTCTTCCCATCATCTACCCCAGAGTTCTGCACAACATGCATAAATAAATATGAGATGATTTGATTGGAGGCTGGCATCTCCTCACAAAGATGCAAGCAGCAAACAGATGTTTATTCAAAGCCCACAACCTACCAGCGCCTGTCGTAGAGGTAACTGGATGGGCGTACCCCCCCCCCATCCAGCATAGTGAGAGAACCGTTTAGCCAGGGCCCTATACTCACAATGAGACATGTAATGAAGTGAGTGCAGAGGACACGAGAGAAGGCCAAACCCCAGGAAATGCTTAAGATTTACAAAAGATAGGACTCACAAAACTCACTAGGTAAGGACAGTAAGCGAATAGGAGTTAAGGGTATCAGGAATAGACACATGCTGATTGGCCCACAAAAGGATGAGTCACATGACGGCGGTGATGCAAATCCGCCTTCCTACTATGACGTAAAGACGGTCTCCACGTATCTGTATACTGCCCCGGCTTTTGATCACTCAAAAATTATCTGTATGACCTGTATTAGGAGATACAGAAACACACTGAGAGGACTGAAAATTCAAAATCTATTACAATTTTAATGTGCAGATGAACTAAAAATAAATAATAAATAAATAAATAAAACACACTACCAGAGGAAATCACTCTTAACAAAGGAAGATGGGAAGGGAGGAAAAAAGAAAGGGGAGGACCATAAAACAATCAGAAATCAAATAACAACATGGCAATTGTAAGTCCCTACCTATCAGGGAAAACATTGAATGTGAATAAAGTAAACTTTCCAATGGCTGAAGGGATAAAAGAAAACAATAGCCACCTATAGGTTGTCTTCAAGAAATACTTTATCTATAAAGCCACACATAGAGTGAAAATAAAGGATGGAAAAAGATATCCCATGCAAATGGAAAACAAAAAATATTAAGAGAGTGGAGCCTGTGGCTCAAAGGAGTAGGGCGCCGGGCCCATATGATTGAGGTGGTGAGTTCAAACCCAGTCCTGGCCAAAAACAAACAAAACAAACAAACAAACAAAAAAGATTAGGAGTAGATAGCTATAATTTTACCAGATAAAATAAACTTCTAGATTAAAAACTGCAAAAGTGACAAAATCATTGTATAAGGATAAGTGGATCATTTTAACAAGAGAATATCCATATTCAGAAGAATGAAATTACATGCTGTCTCTCACAATATAGAAAAATCAAATCGGTGGTACCCGTAGCTCAGCAGGTAGGGCATCAGCCACATACACTGAGGCTGGCATGTTTGAACCCAGCCCCGGTCAGCTAAAATCAACAATGACAACTGCAACAAAAAATAGCCAGGAGGTGGCGTGTTCAAACCCAGCCCTGGCCAAAAACTGCAAAAAAAAAAAAAAAAACAAAAAACCAACCAGGTGTTGTGGGAAGCACCTACAGTCCCAGCTACTTGAGAGGCTGAGGCAAGACAATCACTTAAGCCCAAGAGTTTGAGGTTGCTGTGAGCTGTGATGCCATGGCACTCTACCAAGGACAAACTAGTGAGACTCTGTCTCAAAAAAGAAAAAAGAAAAGAAAAAAAAAATCAAATCAAAATAGACTAAAGACTTAAATCTAAAACCTGAAACCATGAAACTACTAAAAGAAATCATGGGAGAAATGCTTCAGGACTTTGGTCTATGCAATGATTTCTTAAATGATATCCTAAAAGCATAAGCAACCAAAGCAAAATTGGACAAATGGGATCACATCAAGTGAAAAAGTTTCTACACAGCAAAGGAAACAATCAACAAAGTGAAGAGACCACACCAAAGAACAAAAAAAAATTATTTGGAAACTACCCATCTGACAAGGATTATATCTGACTACAATCTGACTATTAGATTACGTAAGTAGAACTAACAACTCAATAGGAAAAAAAAATCAAATAATCCTTTAAAAATTGACAAAAAGTCTGACTAGACATTTCTCAAAAAAAAAAAAAAACATGCACATGGCTAAAAGGTACGTGGAAAAAATTCAATATCATTTGTTATCAGATGACTGCAAATCAAACTCGTGATCGTGAGATAGCTCGCACCTGCTAAAATGGCTTTTGTAAAAAAGACAAAATAATGAATGCTGGTGAAGATGTGGAGACACGGGAACCCTCACACACTGTGCATAGGAATGTAAGTCAGTGCATAAACCTATGCTGAATGGTTCGGAATTTTCTCAAAAAACTGAAAATGAAACTGCTAAATTGTAGCAGCCCGTATAGCCTATGGCTAAGAGGAGTGAGAGTTATAAGAAATACCTGTAATGAAACACCTTGGTGAACAGGGCATGGAGAGAGATTTAGTTCTAACTAGCATGAGAGAGCTCGCGAGATGAGAGCATTGGTGAATTGGCAGTCTCTACACCTGTGGTGTTGAGAAGCAGGAGCTCAGCCTTAAATTAGGCTGGAGGAGAAGGCAGTCAAGAGGCATGCGCATTCTATCACGGATCCACTTACTCTGACTCTATCTCCTCTCCTGCCTGCAGAACGCCAGCACAGCATCTCTCTACTGAAGATTACCAAGGTCTGCTAAAGACTAAGAGCTATCTGTTCTAAGAAGACCTTTACTCTCTCTAAGATACTCTGTCTCTCTCTCTCCAGCTAAAGTAGATAGCCCTCAAGCACTTACAAGAAACTGTTCCTGAGCAAGGTAGCTTAGTGGTCCGCGTTCAGAACCTACCTAAGCTGGGCCTGAGACCTGGCCAGTCCTGGGCCCTGACACTAAATGACTCAGCAGTCCCCAGTCTGAGTTTATATCCAAGGAAGGGAAATCAATGTATCCAAAAGATATCTGCACTGCTGTAATTGTTGCAGCACTATCTACAACACCCAAGATTTAGAATCAACCTAAGTGTCCACCAATGGATGGATGGATAAAGAAATTGTGCTACATCCACAGTGGAATATTAGATATCCCCCCAAAAGAATGAAATCCTGCCATTTACAGCAACATGAATGGAACTGGAGAACATCATGTTAAGTGAAAAATGCCTAGCACAGATAGACAAATGTCACGTGTTTTCACTCATACGTGGGAGCTCAGTATTAAAAACCATTGATCTCATGGGCAGCGCCTGTGGCTCAAAGGGGTAAGGCACCGGCCCTATATGCCAGAGGTGGTGGGTTCAAACCCAGCCCCAGCCAAAAACTGCAAAAAAAAAAAAAATAAAATAAAAACCATTGATCTCACAGAGACAGAGAGTACAATGATGATTACCTGAAGCTGGGAAGGGTCGTGGGTCGGGGAGGGAGATAAAGTGTGGATGGTTAATGGGGGCTAATGGGTTAGATAGAATGAACAATATTTGATAGCACAGTGAAGCGGCTATAAGCAGCAATAAGTTAGGGTATATGTTAGGGTACTTGCAGTACTTTAACATAACTAAAAGAGTGGAATGGAATGTCCCTAACACAAAGAAATGGTAAACGCCTGAGGTTATAAATACTTTCCATTACCTTTATCTGATTAATTCATATTGTATGCCTGTTTCAAAACATCACATGTACCCTATAAAGATACACAACCGTTAGGTACCCATAACAATTAAAAAGAAAAAAGTAATGATTCTTTAAAATAAAAATAAATTTTAAGAAACAAGAATGGACATCTGAGCACTCCGTTTTCAGCCTCTGTGAGGGCCACATCCAGTTGCTAGGTCCACCCCCCACCAGTAGCTGTGGGGAAGAATACTGCACACTTTTTATTTCAAAATACTTTAAATGGGCGAGTGAAGGGAAGTTAGGTAAACATGAGAAGCAAGACGGCAGATATGAGAAGAATACACCAAAAAGTACACACCAATCCTCTGAGCTCACTGGCTACTCCTGGATTATGAAAGCTTTTACAATATCATAAAAGTTCTATCACAAAAACAAGTTTCAAAATATTTATTTGGTAATACTATACAGATAATTTCCTTGATTTTATCTGAAGAGAAGTTCATCAGAGATACTGACCATTGATTAGCACCCACCGCATCAGAATGGTGACGATGAAAAGCAGTGTCGAGTCAGTGGAGAACACATTGGTGTAGCCAATACAATGTGACTCATTAGTGCTGAAGTTCAGAGAATTGGGATAGCCAACGAGCTCATTCAAATTGTATTTGGGATTATACAAAGTTTCAGAAAGTTTCCTGAAGCAATGTTTTCGATGTTTTAGGACTAGGAATGTATGATGAGATATACTAATTTCCCTGGAAATGAGTATTCCAGCCTTATATAAATAGGTTGTAAATGTATTAGCCTTTATTAAACCTACTTTTTCTGAACAAGGTGTAACATTCCAAGTAGACCCTCATCTATAGCTTTCTTTTGAATAAAGACACCTTTTCATTCTTCATTTTTAAAAGATTGTTTTTAAAAGTAATAAATGTTCACTATAAAACTTTAAATAGCCAAAGTTAAAAAGCAAAAATAAATAGCAAAAACTCAAAAGCACAGAGTAAAAAGTAAAATGCTTCCCTTTCTCCCCAGCACTGCAGCCCAAACGCAGCTCCCTAGACGTGATGGAGGTTATTGTCTCTTCTTAGATATACTTATGCAAATACTAACACAGATATGTGCATGATTTTTCTATCTGAATAGGATTGCATTATGAATATGCTTTTATAATTTTATTTTTCCAATTCATAATATGTCTTGGTGATTTCGCAGTACCATTATTATTTAACTAATCCTCTATTAATGGACATTGAATTTATTTCTAATTTTCTGTAGCATATATAACAAAGCAGTGGCAATCCTTGTACAAAGATCTCTGCATTTTTACATAAATAGCTTAAGGTAAATTTCTTTCTTTTTTTCATTAAATCATAGCTGTGTACATTAATGCAATTTGGGGGTACAATGTGCTGGTTTTATATACCATTTGAAACATTTTCATCAAACTGGTTAACCTAGCCTTCACCGCATTTTCTTAATTATTGTGTTAAGATATTTATGCCTTACACTTAGTAAATTTAACATGTCCCCTTGTAAAATGCACTGTAGGAAGGTAAATTTCTGGAAGTGCATTTACTGTAAAATGCCAGTAAGTACATTTTCAATTTTGATAGATTATTGCAAAATTGTCTTGTAAAGTTATTATTCCAATTTATAGTCCTACTGATAATATATGGGAAGTCCTTAATAATATCTTTTCTAAGCTAGGCACAGTGGTACATGCCTTTAATCCCAGCTACTTGGAAGTTGAGGCAGGAAGACCCCTTGAGACTAGGAGTTGGAGACCAGCTAGGACAGCATACTAAGACCCTATCTCAAATTATAAATGTAACAATACTATTTAAATACATAAATAACAATACTTTTTAAAAACATAAATAGGGTATCATAACTCAAACATCTTCAAATGTTATTCAGTTTCTAGAGAATATAGTACAAAATCCTTAGCATAAGGCTCATGGCCCTCCCAAGTTTACCTCTACTTAGTTTTTTAAAAGTCTATTACCTTTCACTTGTTTGGTACCATCTTGCCTTTACGGTTTGCTATAATTTATTCATTCATTTGTGGCTATAAAGCTCTACACGACCTGCTGCTTGGCTGTCTCTCCAGCCTCATTCTTCTCCTTTTCTTTTCTACAATACATCAAACACACTTCCATCTCATGGCCTCTTAACACTTGCTCCCTAGATAGCCAGTAACTCCCCTACTTCACTGGCACTTCATTTCAAAGTCTTCCTCTTCCGACCTTCCCTGATAAACCTGTCTAAGACAGAGCTCCCAGGCCCTTTCTAATCTCCTACTCTGATTTATTTTTCAGCCTAACTTGCCATTGTCTGAAATGTTATCTCCTGACTTAATGGTTACAGTTCACACTTTTTTCACATTATGATCATTTTATCATGAAAACAAATCCAGTAACACCATAAGCATGATGGCAGATACTTTGGGGTTTAGTTCCCCGCTGCCTCCTAGTGCCCAAAATATGGCCTGGCACATAGTAAGTGCTCAACAAACATGGAAGAAGAGCTTAAAATTGTCCCCAAAATTGCTGTAGGATGGTAATGATAAGACTGATCATGGTTGGCTCAGTGCCTATAGCACAGTGGTTACGGTGCCAGCCACATACACAGAGGCTGGCAGGTTGAAACCCAGCCCGGGCCAGCTATGCAACAATGACAACCGCAACAGAAAAATAAATAGCCGAGCATTGTGACAGGCACCTGTAGTCCCAGCTA
Organism: Otolemur garnettii; assembly: GCF_000181295.1. NCBI lineage: Eukaryota > Metazoa > Chordata > Mammalia > Primates > Galagidae > Otolemur > Otolemur garnettii. The sequence goes on along the minus strand of NW_003852402.1, from coordinate 30,270,567 downwards.
CTCAGGAGGCTGAGGCAAGAGAATTACTTAAGCCCAGGAGTTTGAGGTTGTTGTGAGATATGACATCATGGCACTCTACCAAGAGTGACATAATAAGACAATAAAACTCTGTCTCCAAAAAGAAAAATAAAATAAAATAAAAAGACTGCTCACAGTTAAGGCAAACATGTAAAAACTACTGTGCAGGGTGATGCATGCCATAATGGAGGTAGTGGGGGGATCTATGGAAGACAGAGGAGGATGAGTGACCTCTGGCCAGGTGGGGATCACAGATTTCCTCTCACCCCTTGTCTATGCTGACTCACATGTCAAGCTCTCTGTGAGAGACCTCGGGCACGTCAGCCCACTGACAGTCCCCCCTCCCCCTTGCTAGCATCTTCTCTGTCCCAGGCAGGCAAGATTTATAATAATCCTTCTCCTGATTCTCCTTATAGAACTCGTGAAGCACTTCACACAGACAGGGAGCTTTTGCTCCCTGACTTCTCACTACTCATGTATTTGCCCAAGTGAATTGCAAACATTTTTATACAAAATTCACAGTCTAAATTAAAGATGTGGTTTATTAAACATGTGTGGCATAAGTGGAAGTGCTCAAACTTCACAGGATTACAGGCAAGCAGGCATGTCCCAGCATTACACAGCTGCCTTTGTGTAAATCTGTTACAACCATCTTCCCTACATTTTACGAAAAAGCATTTCCTAAAACAGTGAGAAAGCTTATAAAGAAAGTGGGCAACTCTAAGAGGTCTGGAGTAGCCACACATCTGGAAGAAAATAGAAATGTGAACACATACCTCCAACCAGAAGCTTGGCCGTCCGTGCATGTATCACCATGACGGCATGATGATTTTTCTAAGCATTGCTAGTTTTAGAAAGTTTCACACGCTATATTATTTTGGGGGAACCAGGGGAACATCTTGTATAGGCACTAAGCATCATGTTCAAATAGAAAAAGGCACTGAATAGCCTCAAGGATCAGAAAAAGGAGGTAAATAAAGAAAGAATTGATTCAGTGGAGGAATGTAACTTAAAAATGCGTCCACAAGAAATGTACAATATTCATATTACCTTTAAGCCTAGATATCAAACACTTTTAAGGTTGCAAACTACTATGGAAAGGGCACAGGCCCAGATCCAGACTTAGATGAGTCAAAAACTTGTCTCTACCACTCACTGTTTTTTTTTTTTTTTTATTAAATCATAGCAGTGTACATTAATACTATCATGGTGTACAGTGTACTGTTTCTATATACAATTTGAAATACTTTCATCCCACTGGTTAACATAGCCTTCATGTCTTTTTCTTAGTTATTGTGTTAAGACATTTATACTCTACATTTAGAGAGACTCACATGTACCCTTATAGGATGAACCATAGGCGAGATCCCACCAATCACTGTTGACGTCACTTTTCTGAACCTAAAGTGGGAGGATAATGTGTACTTCATCGGCCTCTAATGAAAATCAAATCAGGCAAAGCAAAGCCACCAAGCTGGTACGCAGGAGATAAAATGTGCTCAACCAGTGTTAGTTCTTCTCTCTTCCTCTAGATTCAGCACAATGATCATTAACTCCATTTACACAAAACGTGACAAAAGAGGAAGTCCACAACAGGTAAGAAGATTTAAGAGAATGCAACTCTGCATAATTCGTAGATCATGGCTTAAAAGGCTTCCACTAATAGTGAGGTGACAAATAGTTTATAGCACAGGCAAAGTTTTAATGGTGATAACCCCACATGAGTTAGGACATAAGTCACACATTCGTTTCAAAAGAAGAGGGGACGGAGTGCAAGGCCATAAGATAATCCAAAGATAGAATTTTTTATGGATATTATGAAGGCAACATTAAACTAATATCTTTGGAAACCCCAAGGCTGGTGGTGCCTGTAGCTCAGTGGGTAGGCTGCTGGCCACATACATGAGGCTGGCATGTTCAAACCCGGCTAAACAACAGCTAAACAACAATGACAACAGCAACAAAAAAATAGTCAGGTATTGTGGCGGGCGCCTGTAGTTCCAGCTACTTGGGAGACTGAAGCAAGAAATCACTTGAGCTCAAGAGTTTGAGGTTGCTGTGAGCTGTGATGCTATGGCACTTTACCCAGGGTGACAGCTTAAGACTGTCTCAAAAAAATAAAAACCAAGGCCTTTAAACAAATGTCAAAGATGAATTGTTTTGCATAGAAATCGTACAGTAACAGTGATAAAGGAAATATTTATTGTACGTATGTATGTATTTATTTATTTATTTGACCCAGGGCTGGGTTCGAACATGTCACCTCTGGCATATGGGGCCAGTGCCCCACTCCTTGAGCCACAGGTGCTGCCCGATAAAGGAAATAATTAATGATGACATAAGGACCAAACTTAGCACCATTAATCAAAGTGCACACGAAGAAGGAACATCTTGAAAACAAGACTATCTTTTAGCACTGCTGCCTTAGGAATAATATCCTCGTGGACTTTTTGTGTTCCAATCCGCTGTCACTCTGGTAGCCTGTAGATCAATACACTATCTCAACATGTGGTATCTAGTGCAAAGGGCTTATGCAGGTAACACTGCTTTGGTGGAGAATTCATGGAATAGTTTTGCCATCTGCGTTAGCCTGAGTTACCAAGAAAACAAAGTCTGAAGCACAGATTAGGTGTCAGTATGTTTTAGTGGATGTGCGGTATAAGGGCATTATGAGTGAAGGAAAGGGGAAGTGAGGAGTGAAGGGTCAGAAGCCACACAACGTGACACGTGACCACGCTAGCCACTGACGTGGGATGTGCTACAAAAAGCCACACGCAGACACTGGACGGATGACTCGTTTAAGTCATGATGTGACTGTGGGCGGGCCACATGGGGAAACAAAGCTTTGGAGTGGTACAGTGGAAGCAAGAAGGGACCTGGAACGGATTTTTCCAGTTCTTTGCCATCTCCCGTCTCCCAGTCTGGGTTTCATCAGCTGTCCCCATCACTTGGGAAGACGGGTCCCTGCCCCAAGGTATTTATCAAGTCCTGATGTCTTATCAAGACATGTGGCTGGTTGGCTTCAAGCAGAAGCGTTATGTAACCCATGAGATTGAGGCAGGGCCAAGAATGTCGGAGAAGACGCATGAAATGTGTCTCACGCAACAACAAAAAGGCTCTCAGATTCTTCAGTGAGGCTTGGAAGAGTCAACCACAGAGATGAGGAGTGAAGTCTCCAGGAGCTGATCTGGCCTTGTGTTGTTGCTGACTTGCGAGGTTTTGAGGAAGTGGGACAAAGCGACATATGAGATCAGGCTACCGAAGTCGGTTTAGTGAACAATTAAAATGTTGGAAAACCTTCAACATCACAAGTACAGCACGCACCACCCCTGAGGCTGCCCCTGGGTCAGTGCTTATCACTAGATATTAATTGGGGAAAGAGGAAGAAGAGCCATGAAGATTTAATGTCAAAATTTTAGAAGAAATTCAAGACCGTGCCAACAAAATATTTCTATTGCAAATGAATGTGGCCATAACACGTATAGACCCTTAGATTCAGAACCACAGTCCTAAGCACAGTTGTGGGTTATCTTGCAGGCTGTCCCTGCCAATGGATGTCTGTTTTGAACTTGTTACTTTGGCCCACTGCTTCCTGTAAGACAGCAGTTCTCAACCTGTGGGTCGCGACCCCTTTGTAACAACGAAAATACACCCTGCATATCAGATATTTGCATTACGATGCATAACAGTAGCAAAATCACAGTTATGAAGTAGCAACGAAAATAATTTTATGGTTGGGGGTCGCCACAACATGAGAAACTGTACTAAAGGGTGGCGGCATTAGGAAGGTTGAGAACCACGGCTCTAAGACTTCAGATGATGGTCTGTAGTCGTCCACAAGTCTCGAGTGTCAAGAAGCCTGTCCACCAATTCCCTGGACCTGAACAAAGATAAACCTCAGGCATTTTGTGTTCTCCTCACCCTCCCCCTGCCCATTCTTCCTCCCTTCCCTCACCACCACGCAGCAGTAGTGACCATAACTGCCATTTTTCTCCTTTCCTCTCACCACCACCCTCACTCAAGCCACCCTGCAATCAGTAATGATTTTTAAACTGGCGCATTTATTTTACTTTTAGATATTATTTGAATTTATTGGGTAACTTCAATATAGCATTGTTTCGCTGTATCTCTAGATTACAGCATGTGTGTATTGCAGAAGGAAATTAGAATTCTTACCTGATGCTGCACGTTATTGCGGTCTGCATCCACACATGCACACTAACAAGTGCATTGATTATTAAATAAGTTAGATCATTGGCTTTGTAAATGCTTTTTAAAATGCAACAAATCCCTGAGATATTATTCTGTACATATTTAAAACTGTGTATAGCATTATGTGGAGAAATGGAGTTCACTGGAAATCCATTGGTTTTCCCACCTAAAACAATAACATATAGGTTCTATTTATCAAAAACTTATGCAATACATCAAACATATATACATACAACATACATTGAAAATTGCCCCCATGTTGTATATGTACGATTCATATATATGTTTACATATGTGTTTATATGTGCATATATGTGTTTATAAACAATGTGTACACTTATGTTTGTGCATATATGTACACATACTTTTATATATACATACACACACACAGAGTAGAACCTCTGTAAGTTGACTACCCATTGGACTGTAACAAACCAGTCAACATATAGAAGTAGTCAACGCCAAGAACTAGGCCTACTGTACTGATACGTGAAAATTAGGTCAACAATTGGAGATGACCAAGGTAGGAAGCAGTCAGCCATGGAGGGTCTATCACATGTAACCTGTATGCACGTACATCTTTTCAACATCTTAGAGTAGAAAGAATTAGAACTTTGGCAAAACAGACCTAGTACTGAATTTCAGCTCTCCACTCATCTGCTGACCCTAAGTTCTTAAGTGATAAACGGCTGTTCAGTATAAGATCTACCTCATTTTTCCCATCAAGATTAAAAGTAACAAAGCAGGTAAATGCTCTAGAAGATAGTGCAGCAGTCAACAAATTTAGCTTCCTCCTTGTTTATGCTTACAATCTCCTCCCTCTAAACTGTGAATTCTTTCTGAGTCCGGGAACAAGGCACGTCATCTTTGTAGTCTCAGCATCTACCAGCATTCAGCAAATGTTTGTTAAATGCATTGAGTTGTGATGAAAGCTATTAAAAACAGAAGGACTGGTCCCTAAAGGACTTTTTTTTTTAGCCGGGGCAAGGTTTGAACTCGACACCTCCAACATATGGGGCCGGCACTCTACTCCTTTGAGCCACAGGTGCTGCCCCAAAGGACTTTTAAGCCTTCTTTGTTTTTTTGGGTTTTTTTTAGTTTTTTTATTAAATCATAGCTGTGTACATTAATGCAATCATGGGGTACAGTGTGGTGTTTTCACATACAGTTTGAAATACTCTCATCAAACTGGTTAACGTGGCCTTCATGTCATTTTCTTAGTTATTGAGTTAAGACATTCATACTCTGCTTTTAGAAAGATTCACTTGTACCCTTGTAGGATAAATCATAGAGGTGACCCCACCAATCACCCACCCTCCCCCCATCCACCCCCCTGCCTTTCCCTCTCCCACCCCCCCTTCCCATATTCTAAGGCTATAATTAGGTCATAACATTCCTATGAAAGCTATAAATTAGTTTCAAAATAGGGCTGTGTACATTGGACACTTTTTCTTCCATTCTTGTGATACTTTGCTAAGAAGAACATTTTCCAGCTCCATCCGTGTAAACGTGAAGGAGGTAAAGTCTCCCTCTTTCTTTAGGGCTGCATAATATTGCATGGTGTACATATACCACAATTTATTGATCCATTCGTGAGTCGATGGGCACTTGGGCTTCTTGGGGAGATACCACGATCATGTCTTTTAAGCTTTCTGAGATTTTTTCCATTACATCTAAAGTCAGCATAGGAACCTTATTTCAAGGCTAGGATCTTTTCAAGAAATATCATGGAGAAAAGTTTTCTTTTTCTTGAACTTGTCAAATTTATTTTCTACCTAACAACCTGCTAAGTACAGACAATGTAAAGGCTCTCTGTGGCACTTTTATTTTGGACTGGCAATTTCTACAATTTCCATTGACAAAGAATTAACCGTTTTGTGTTTCTACAAGAATGGAATAAAATCAAGCCTAAATACAAACTAGATCTTGGAACTAAATAAAAGTTTTCTGATGTAGTCTTTTATCTTTGTGATTTCCTTATAGGAAAAATGTTCCTTTTGTTATTAATTACTCAAGTGTGTATTCTCAGTTTCCATCACTGTGCCTTACTTTTAATAAATTGAACCTTCCATGGCTTTCTTATTCACTAGTCTGCAATGCATCGAGCTTCCCACTTTGATGCAGTGCTTGTTAAGAAAATAGGCAGAAGATGCCATTGGGTTATTATATGTTTCCCAAACTTAGGCCTTAATTCCCAATTATACCTGTGCAAGGACAAAATCTAACCCAGTAAATGTGAAACATCTGATCATTCTAGCTTTGAGATTGGCCAGATCACAATCAGCTGGAACTTCCTTCTGCCTAATTTTAATTCCATTTGAGAATTACCCATGATAATTTGACCCAGGTCTCTTTACAAAGTAACATTATCTTCAAGTTTACAATTTCATTAACCTCTTGTGATTAGACAAGGGAGTATTTCGGGCCTTCCCCTTGATTACTGAGGTATGATGGTTTCCTCTGAGTGGGTTAAGCTTGTCTTCCTTGCATTTAACAAGGCAAATTCAGTGTGACCAATGCAATCTGATGCAATACCTCCACAGAAAAAACACCATGAAAGGGTCTCATTGAAATCATACTCCGAAGCAGACTGGAAGAAGGTTAATTTTTCAAATCAAAACTACAAAAGAACTAAGAGACGATTTTGAACCAATTCAAATAAAAGATGAATTAATTAAGATTCCTTTTAAAAACGTACCCGATTGGATAAACCTTAACATCTTTCTGTCTTATAATGAGAGAAGAAAAAATATTAAAATTAAATCTGGTAATAACTTTTTAAAATCTGAGCTAGATAGAGCTCCAAGTGATGAAGTTTTACATAATGTTTTAAATAATCCTTTTTTCTTTCACAAGAGGCTAACAAAAATCACAAATTCTAAACTTCAAAACTGTTGTTTTCTGAAGAGACCTAGTTCAAATCATCATGGGACTAAATAACAGAATTAAAATTAGGTGGATGCGCAAATAACATTTTGGTAAATCATCACAGATTGGAGTATATCTGTAAGTAATCATATGTGATTTTAAAGGTGATCTTTTTTGATTACCAGTGTCGAAATAAATATTTAACACAGTGCATCCAATCACTGGGAACACATTTAGAACTCTTCTTTCACAGACCTAACCCCCCCAAAAAAAAATCAGAATTTTTTAATTCTGCTTTTAAAATGTGTTTAAAATAGCAGTGGTAAATATGAAAAAAAAATTTTTAAACATAATATTCAGAGGTTCTGAAAAGTTTAAATAAAGTACATATTTAAATATTGTGAAAAAATCTCTCATCCTTTAATAATTGGGGATAGCTACTCTGCAATTCTTATAAAACAAAGACCATCAGCTCCAAGAGGCCACGCCTGGTTTCTGTCTCTAATTCCCCACAACTAGGGTAAAAGGATAATGCTGGCTCAGATTATATGCCAATAAATATTTGTTGAATGCATCACATACAAGTACTAATATAAGAGATCGCATCAATTTGCTAATAGTGGCTTCCATTTTTTCAGAAAAAGTTAATTATATGAGATGATGGGTCTGTTAATTTGTAGTACTCACTACCCACATGTAGACTAAGATAAGTATACACCAGAACATTAAAAAAACCACCCCATGCTGTACATCTTAAATATGTTAATTGAACAAACATTTGTTGAGGGCGTGTCATGCTCAGTTCTAGGCACTAGGGGATCAGCTGTGAAGGAAGCAGACAAATTCTCATCCCATCAGACCTCGCCTTCCAGTGGGGTGAGACAACCAATAAATTCTACAAGCCAGTAAAACATAGACAGGGCTAGCGGGTGTTAAGTGTTCAGTTGAAAATTCAGCAAGGAAGGCAGTTAAAGCATGTCAGTTGGGCAAGGGAGGAACTGCCCCCGAAATGTCCTGGAATATTTAAGGTACAGCAAGACAAATGCCAGTGTCCAGTGCCAGATAGAGTTGGGGAGGGGTGGGAGAGAAGAAGGAGTTAAAACAGAAAACCCACTGGCCATTCTGAGGCTTTTACTCTGAGTGAAATGAGGAACCAGCCATTTGAGGGGTTTGAGCAGAAGATCCAACTTACATTATAACAGGATCTCTCTGGCTGCTGTGTTGAGAACAGAAAGAGGCAGAGATTGAACCAAGAGCAAAACCATTAACAAGGTTATCTATTTCAACCAGCCAGGCAAGAGATGTTGATGCTTACTATATTTATTGTACGCTATGTGCCAGGCAGTGTGAGAACTGCTTCATGTATTGAATATTCACATCCCCTATTATCTAATCTTCACGACCCTGTGAATTTAGCGTTATTACCATTTTATAGGTCAGGAAACTAGACTAACAATGTTAGCCTAACTTGCCCAAAGTTACTCAGCTAGCAGGTGGCAAACGTAGGTTCAAAGGTAAGCCTGTCTGTTAACTCCCTCGCTGTAGTGCCCCTGTGCATTTTCATACACATTTTGTAAGTGCTTTATAATAATTCACTTCATTGTATCAAGAGATTGTGATAGCGTCCACTTTGGGAGAGATCCAGCATGAATAATTAGAAACCAACCCCTCCATCCAGTTCTGTTCTTTCTTTCTCTATGCCATGAGCCCTCTATACCACTCAAACCAACAAACTTAATATTTCCCAAATATATCTTGAGTTTTCCCAAATGATAATTACAGGCTCTTGGAATTTTAAGAAAACAAGCCAACCTCACACTCAAACCAGGAGCCCTGTCTACAGCTAGGCTGAGCATCGTCCTGTAGTCTCTGAATGTTTTCAAGTGGCGGACAAGGTCTTCATTATACATGTGCATTGCCTGGAGAATCCCAGGGCTATTTGCAATAAATCCTTCAAGCTGCTGGAGACATTAGCGCTTGGGATTCAGGGAAGTAACATTGCTACTGTAGAACAACCCAGGTAACTTAATTATAAAGAAATGGCCCAGAGCAGTGGCTCGGACCTGTAATCCTAGCACTACAGGGCACCAAGGTGGGTGGATTGCTTGAGCTCAGGAGTTGGAGACCAGCCTGAGCAAGAGTGAGACCCCATCTCTAAAAATTAACTGGATATTGTGGTAGGTGCCTATGGTCCCAGCTACTCAGGAGGTTGAGGCAAGAGGATCACGTGAGCCCCAGAGTTTGAGATTGCTGTGAACTATAATGCCAGGGCATTCTACCAAGGGTGACCAAATGACTCTGTCTCAAAAGGAATAAATAAATATTTAAAAATAAAGAAATGTAGTAGAAAAATAAAGAAATCTAATGAAAACTGAGACTTAGAGTGAAAAAAAAAAGAACTCCTGCTTCTGCTGCTATTAGAATACTGAGATTTCTTGGCCTTGCGTACTAAATTTAGTATTTTTTACATTGTAGTTAATTTTCACTTTATAAGCCATAAAGAAAGTCACTGTTGGAGGGACAGAAAAAACTGGAACTAGGAATTATAAGATTAGAATCTCAGTGCTGTATTTACTACCACCCACATGTGGGTTTCAGGAAGTGGCTGTCAACCGGATCACATTACTGCTGTGGACAATCTGTCTATTCTACAGCTTGACGCTTTAAATTTAATGCCGGGGAATGGGCCAGGATGCAGAGGAGAGGAGAAAATGGCAACAGAGGGAGTTCTGGGGAAGCTTCGAATATTAGCCTGTCGTTGTGGCACTGTGCTGCGGGCCCAGATGGAGACTGTTATCCTAGAGATTGGCAGAAACACAATCTAGAAGTCCAGAGATTGGAGACGGGTTGCTTTTGGCCCTCCCATTTTTCATAGTGCATCAGAGAGTGACAACAGAATCATAAAAGCCCCCTCATTTCCTTACAACTCCATCTTGCTTTACTCCTGGGCTCCAAAGCCTGGGTGTCAAACGCTCAGGAAGACAAAGGTCAGAGCATAATGAACAGGTGATGTCTGACACAGAACCCTGGGACAAGTGTCTCCACCTGAACCACACCAAGGGACTTCCAGAAACCAAATCAGCTGCCCATTTCCTTAGAGCCTGCACATGTAAGATTACAATTAAAAGTGTTATCTGCTACACCTGATGACCTTTTAAATATCATCTTTACATTTTCCCTGCATATTACCATAAAAACTTTTTGGCTTACTGACTTCAACTGAACAGAACTGAGAGTCCTAACCAGAAGTTTAAGTTACTAAAGAGTTTTATGTGGTAGCTTCTCACGTTGTTATTAGACAGTATCATACAACAAATCCCTCCTTAAAACTTCACCCTCTGCTGTAGCCTGAATCACAATTAAAAACACCAGTATGGTCTGGGGGCTGGCTCTGAGGCCAGTTCTCTAGAACAGGACGTGCTTCTTACTTGAGGTGACAGGTTACATACTGAGAGGTTTGGGGTTTTTTTTTTTTTTTCATCCCTATTGAAAACATCTCATTTGCTGCCAAACTATATGTAAGGGAAAGAAGCGAGGTCTGCCCTCAAAGGCTCCTTGGAGACTGAAACCAGAGAATAGCCGGACATACACGCAGTATGAAAAGTCTAAATTAAACAATGGCTTTACAAGAGCGCCTTCCCATGTGACTTTGAATCAGAGTAAAGGGAAGTTCACAAAAATCAAAGCAGTAAAGGGGATCTTTATTTGGAAAGTACTCAATTAACTGGGCAAAGCCAAGCCTTTAAGAATTAGAACTGTGAGGAAAATCCTCCTGGCAATGAAACCAGGGCTTTGATTTCGAGTGGCTCATAAAATAAATAATAATATCCACTTACAGTTCTATGTTACCTTTCAGTTTACAAAGTGGTTTCCCATATAGTATTTTATTTTATCTTTGCAACACTCCTCCTCGGTACTAAGGCCTCATTATTCCCTTTCATGGGTTAGGAAACTGAGGTTCAGGAAGCAGACGGGATTTCCACAAGGTCATGTAGTTATTAAGAAGCAAAACCCAAAATGAAATGCTGGTCTCCAGGCTCCCACCTAGGAAGCTCTTTCTTCTGTTGCGTCTCTAAAGTTAGCAAGCCAGAATTCCACACTATCATATCTAGTTATATGTTAACTGGGGAATCTAAAAAGACCCTTGAGAGCTTGAAAAAATAGTAGCCAGCGTTGGAACGAGGCAAACCCTTCAAGCTACTGTACACACTCCCTGGGACAGTGGCAAGAGTCAGAAAAACATTTTGAAGACAAACAAAATTAATATGAGCTGGATTTTTATATTTCATAATAGTGACGTCAAGGGCTAAAACGACTGCATCTATCAGAAGCTCTATCATTGAAAAACAAACCAAAAAGGTCCCTGATCAATTGATAAACCTGAAATAAGTTTCGTTTTGTTGTTTTAAGGTTCTCTCCAAACTAAATTAAATACAGTCATGTGGCTTTTTGAAAATAATTGGAACTTACTTTTAGCAGTGGAAGCTGTGTGCAGGAGGGCGGGCGTTGTTTTTTATTTTTTTAACAAACGTAAGCTGTAGTGAAGCAGAGAGCTATGGTGGAGGGGCGATGGTTTGGCAGCCAGAGGGGCCACGTTTTGAACTCTGGCTCTTGCTGAGTGACCTGAGCAATCTGTTTAATTACTGAGAGCTTTGGAAGCAAAAACCATCACTTGGTTCCCACACTCGTACCCAGAGCCTGGAAAAGGAAGACAGGAGGAAAGAAGCTGTTTTCTTCCTTACAGAGGGGTAGGGGATACACTAGGGCTGACCACTGGAATCCAGACGTCCTAATTCTCTAAGGTCAGACTGACTTATCTGGTGGCCCTTATCTGGTGTTCTTAATTAAGAACACTAACTCGGGCTCGGCGCCTATAGCTCAACCGGCTAAGGCGCCAGCCACGTACACCTAAGGTGGCGGGTTCGAATCCCCAGCCCGGACCCGCCAAACAACAATGACGGCTGCAACCAAAAAATGGCCGGGCGTTGTGGCGTGCGCCTGTGGTCCCAGCTACTTGGGAGGCGGAGGCAGGAGACTCGCTTGAGCCCAGGAGTTGGAGGTTGCTGTGAGCTGTAATGCCACGGCACTCTGCCCAGGGGGACAGCTTGAGGCTCTGTCTCAAAAAAAAAAAAAAAAAAAAAAGAACACTAACTCGGCTGCTATAAAATAATGATGGACTCGAAATGCCAATCATTGCCTGCTGCCCACAACCCGTTTTCACAGGGTCCCTCCTGCTTGTACCAAAAGACACCTGCTACCTAATCTTCAAAGAAAACATCCACCCGATGGAGAATCCATTAATAATCAGAGTCTCTGAGCTGGGCATATAGAATTAGCAACTGAGACAGTGAGGTGACAGTTGGAGTGGTGGGGAGACACCGGCAGGTGTAAAGCCAAGGTCAGGGTGGGGAGACACTGGCAGGTGTAAAGCCAAGATCAGGGTTGGATCCATTTGCGCAAAAGCAACATCTAAGCAGGATTTACCAAGGAGAGCAGTGGTGAGGAAGGTGAGAAATACGAAAAACACAAGTAAGCAGTGAGCAGAAAATAGTAGTCCGGAGGCCGGTGGGCCAGGAGAGAGGGTAGTAGGCCCAGGTGCTGATTTTGCAGTCCCACGGCCTCTCATGACCTGGTTGAATTTTTTTTCCTGCTTTCGAAGAAAGTAATGATGCCCTAGGATCTTTTCAACAAACTCTTTTTACTAGAAAGTCTGAACAGCTTTCTATTCAAACAAATAACCTTGAACATAACATTTTTTTTGGAAAAAAAAAAAGAGGCAAGACATTGTTTACATTAATAAAAGTCTGTGAGAAAATAGTCAGAAAATAGACCAAAAGCCACAGGGGTGAGGGCTGGCAGATACACCTACCGGGCAGTTGGAGTTGGGTGAGGTTAGCCAGGGAACTCTCCCAAAAGAAATGAACTGAATGGGGCCGGGCATGGTGGCTCACACCTATAATCCCAGCACTTAGGAGACCGAGGTGGGGGGATTGCCTGAGCTTACAGGTTCAAGACCAGGCTGAGCCAGAGAGAGATGTGGCGGGCCCTTGTAGTCCCAGCTCCTTGGGAAGCTGAGGCAAGAGAATCGCTTGAGCCCAAGAGTTTGAAGCCACTGTGAGCTGTGACACCAGTGCACTCTACCAAGGATGACAGAGTGAAACTCTTCCTCAAAAAAGAAAAGAAAAGAAAAGAATGAAGTTTAGAGGGGAAATAGTCATGCTTACCAAGGGAAAGGTATTAATTTTGGAAAAAAATCTAGAGACAATAAAAATTAAACCACTGAAACCTCTATAAATAAGCTAGAAAAATAGCCTGATCTGTCAAAGAAATAAAAATTGTTCTTTTGTTGTTTGTTTGTTTTGTTTGTTTTTCTTTTGGCTAGGGCTGGGTTTGAACCTGCTACCCTTGGCATATGGGGCTAGCACCCTACTCCTTGAGCCACAGGTACCACTCAGAACTAAAAATTGTTTAATTTCATTTTGAATGTTGCATCTTCTAATCAAATAAAGATTTAAAATTATTAAATTGCATTGGAACTTGCATTCTCTCCAATTCACCAAAAGTAATATTTCACTGTGTTTAAATAATAGTAATAATGTTGCTGTGTCTAAGTCCAAAATCAAGCGTGCCTTTACGATCTGAATAGCTGCTATCAACCTGCAGCGAATCAAATCTTTGCATGTTCAAGTTCTGTTCATGGGACTTAACATAGATTTCCTAGCTCATGGCTTAATTGTGAGAAGAAAAAACTTTTCTTCTGACAAACATTCCACCAGTTTTAATGCTATTACTTAACAATGTAACTTAATGTTGGTTATCAATGCCAACATATTTGAGTGTTAAAACATAAAAAACAAAAAAAGCTATTATTTGTTTTAAATTCTAATGTTTGCTTTTGCCTTAGAAAAAAAAAAAGTCTACATGCCTCACCTTAGGAGTGTATGACAATGAATTACCGGAAAGGCCATATGACAGTCTTAGAGCCCTGACTGTTATGGACACAAATATGAATATGTCACCAGCACCAACAGGGAGTTGAGAGATGAGTCAATTACTAACAAAGTAAGAACAGTGACTCTCATAAGATGCCCAGAAAATGGTCAAGACCCACTGTTGCATGAGCCTTTTACCCTTTGGGTTGCCAGAAAAAAAGTCATAAAAGCTTTAGTGAAGCCTAATACAACTGCAAATATCTTGCTATCATTTGTTTCACAGATATTTATGGTGTTCCTATTATATGCCAAGCCCCGGGTGTGCACTGGCAAATGAGTCCCTCTTTTTTTTTTTTATTAAATCATAGCTGTGTACATTAATGCAATCATGGGGTACAGTGTGGTGTTTTCATATCCAATTTGAAATATTTTCATCAAACTGGTTAACACAGCCTTCATGTCATTTTCTTAGTTATTATGTTAAGACATTTATATTCTACTTTGACAAAGAGTCACTTGTACCCTTGTAAAACAAACCATAGAAATGATCCCTCCAATCACCCTCCCTCCACCCATCCACCCACCTCCCCTCTTTTCCCCCTCCCCCTCCCTATATTCTTAGGCTATAATTAGGTTATAGCTTTCCTATGAAAGATATACATTAGTTTCATAATAGGGCTGTGTACATTGGATACTTTTTCTTCCATTCTTGAGATACTTTGCTAAGAATATTTTCTAGCTCCATCCATGTAAACATGAAGGAGGTAAAGTCTCCATCTTTCATGAGTCTCTCTTCGTGGCCAGTATGATCTAGTGAGGTTTGGGAACTCTTACATAAAAACCCTTCAACGTGTCCTCCCCGTTTCTGCCTCTGTACCTTCTGGTACGTTGCCATTTCTCCACTGGATCTCCCGCACACAAACCACCTCCACACATGCACACGGTCACAGACAACAAGCACACTCTCTTTGTTTAGATCTTTCCAATTTCTCAAACCTCAGTTCGAACATTACCTACCCTGGGAAGTTCACTCCTCCTGATTCCCTTGCTTCTTATTTAAATGCTCCCCCCCACCCCACCCCACCCCCATGTTCCCACGTATCCTGTTCATGCTTCTATCAAGGGATTTGCTGTAATGTGTATAATTTACTGCCACTGCTACTTACCATGGGCCTCTCTTCTAAAAGCAGAGACCTGTATCCAGCAAAGACCTAACACATGACAGTGCCTGATAAATGTTCCTTAGAGGAAAAAAATAAATGAACTAATGTTAAATATAGGTGGAAGATCAGCTAAAAAAGAAAAGGATCTTGGACATTCAAACAGTGTTTGTGGCTAAAGTAAAAAAGATTTTGATTTGTGAATGGGAAGAATGGACTATTTATCTCATATTGGCTTAGATGTTTGGGAACAGATTCTATTTAATAACCTGAGCCTTTTAGGAATGTTACAGCCTGTCCTCCACCAATTCAGCGCTCTGATTTAACAAAATCTAAAGTATAGTCAGTATTCTTTGATACTGATCTTTGAATACTTTGATACTTTGATACATGGCAACTGATCTTACACACACACACACACACACACACACACATCCTTACAGAGTTTAAGTCTCTTCCTCAGATGAATTCCTTGGAAGCACCAGTTCATCACTTTGAGTATGACACACACAAGGTATCACACAACAGACGTTCCATGGAGGCATTAAGAATAAATAAATAAATCCTTTAATTTCAGGGGAAAAATCCATTTTAATAGTTTCAGAAGTGTGAAATTTTAGCAGATGGTGCTAAATCACTTATCACGTCTCCGAGACCTGGCTTATGCCACATCACGTTGGCCACAGCTGAACAGCCTGGCCTCCTGATTTAAATGCAACCCAGAGATATATTTGGTATTTCTATGACATTGAGTGAGAGGCTTTAATTCATGCTCAAGTTGCCACTACACAACCCGAACTACAAGTGAGTGAAGAAGTCATGCAGCATTCTGTCACTGTCCTTAGAAAGAACTCAGTAGAGCGACTGGGAGAAGAAGGCCCTGCTTCTCCAACTTCACAGGTCCTCAGGCAGACTCGAAGTAATTTGGATTTGAACCAGGGGTCGTTCAAAGTGGAGGAGACTGGGAAAGTGTCTCTACAACTGATAACAAACCGCAAAGAGCTTGAAGGTTGCAAAGCCTCCAGCAGAGCTTAGAAGATGGGGAAAAGTGATGGCCTCTCTAAACCTTGACTTCTTGTGACAAAGAATCTGAATGTGACTAAGACACAGTCTGTTACCTACCCCTGAGTCCAACAGCACCCAAACAAGCTGAACCATACCCTTGTTCAGTGGACAAGCCCACGAATCACTCACTCGGAATTCAGGGCAAGGTCAAATTGCTCTACAAATTCTGAATGTTTACTCTCCATTTCTGTACTTACTTGTTTTTTTTTTTTTTTAAGATAGAGTCTCACTGTGTCACCTCAGTAGAGTGATATGGTATCACAGCTCACAGCAACCCCAAACTCTTGGTTTTAAGTGATTCTCTTCCCTCAACCTCCCAAGTAGTTGGGACTATAGGCGCCCACCTCAACGCCTGGCAATTTTGTTGTTGTTGTTGTTGTCATTGTTGCTTAGCAGGCCCAGGTCAGGTTCAAACCTGCCAACCTCGGTGTTTGTGGCCAGTGCCCTAACCACTGAGCTATGGATACCGAGCCTATGCTTACTTTATTGCAGATGGATAACATATAATCCAATACAGATTATATGTTAATCTGCAGACTACAGTGTAAATGACACTGGTGAGATTATCTCTCTGGATTTTTTAGGTTGACTACAAGGACCAAGCAAGGTGGTTGCAGGTAACTGGTGATGATGTATTCATAGTTAGCCAGCAATGGTCAGTGTGTTGTATTTAGTCCAAAAAGGATGCTAAAGCCAAAAGATAGTTCAACAAAGGATTGACTTTTAAAATGGCCTTCTAGAACCCCTGAATAGCCAGCAAAACAGACTTACTACTGGTAACAGCAGATGCCTTTTTTAAAAAAGGTATTTACGTAAGGAGTTATTACAAAAACACCTACAGTTGAGAAACCAGCCCTACCAAGATGTCTGAAAGTGGCAGGGCCTGTATCAGGAGTAGTGGGACATTTGCCCTCTATGCTGTTTTTTCTCTCTCTGTCATAATTTCCTAAATTCAGATGTCCTGAATAACAAATGCTAACTTACAGGACCTGAAGGAATATTTATGGAGGTAACAAATTTTAAATGTTTTTTCCAGCCTATCCTAACTCCCCACTAAAATGCTTCGGATGATAACAGAAAATGAACAAAGACAAAATTTATGGTATCCCCATGAATGAAAACCAGAAGCGTATCACAAGTATCTATTGGAGATTTCCGTTAAGTCTAACAACAGGACAGCATTTTAAAAATTCAGAAATCTACCCATGCTTCATCTGCTCAAACAGAATATCTCAGTCACCCAGAAATCTGAAGGAGAAAAGACGTGAGTCCCTGCTAGTCCCCTTTGTTCTCCCCTGAGTCTCTCGTCTATGACTCGAGGCAATTCAAGGCAGCTAAAATCCATTAGCTCTCCCCCTGCATCATCCTACACCCATTTGGAGACTAATTCGAAGAGAAAAGTGGGTGAACATTCTAGAAATTGATGGGTGAAGAAGCATTTTAGCCCTTTTTTTTCTTGGCATTGTAGACTTCCCAGTACTCTGATCTATTACAGAGGAGTTCCCAAAATAAAATTCACAGAAGAAATGTTTTTCAAAAAGATTTTATGAACAAAGAATTTGGGGAAAGGCTGAATAGCCTCTCTCTGGTTGTTCAAAGTGCACGGAACAATTTTGAGATTCTGTGCAGGAAGTAATCATGTTTGTATTTTTATCCCTCATTGCTTAAATCCTTTTGCCTGGAAAATAAATTTCTCACATAACAACCCTTAATATCTTACATAACAAACATTTTGCAGAGAACACAGGGAGAAAAGCTTGTTCAGAGGATCAGGGAGGCAGAAAGCAGGGATAAGACCAGGTCCCTTTTCTGTGCATGGAGCTGCCGTGGATGAACGTCTGGCTGACTCTGAGGCCTGGGCAAGGAGAACTGTCCATCAGGTATTTAATATAATCAAATTATTCTCCAATTTTGATCTGAGGAGAGAATTCATCCAGCACCAGAAGTGTCAGTGGATAAAGCCACAAACCCTGTCTGGTTGCAAACACAGAGTTAAAAAAAAAAAAAAAAAGAGAGAGAGAGAGAGACTTCTCTGTATTCTGGGATGAATAAAGAGAAAAAAAGTTAAATTTCATAAAGTCCACATATGAATAGGAGAAAGGAACATTATCTGGAAGACTTCAAATGAGACCATTCTCTAGATAATTCCATGTGCCACTCAATCTTTTATATTTTTAAAAATTTTGTGAAATACGCAATTCCAATTAAATGATAACATAACATTTACAAACAGCCCAAATGGGAGTCATAGACCTGAAATAAATCGAAACATGTATTTTAAAAAAAAAAACTAATTCAAAAATACGAAAGAACTTCCAAAGCGTCCAGAGTTAACCTAATGTATGGTTGTGTTCTTTTAAGAAATAAATACTTGCCGTACTATATAAACAATTCCAGGATATATAAAAAGACACAAAGCCTCTTCATTTACTTTACAAAGCTGATGTAATGCTGACACGAAAACCACACAAACCACACAGACACACTCACAACTCCTCAACTGACACAGATATTGACAAATATCCAGTAATGAGCACAAAGGCAAAACTCCTAAGTAGAATTAAAATGCATATTAAGAGTATAATCCATCATGAAAAAGTAGACTTTATCCTAACAACACAAAAGTGGTTGGTGTGTTAGTAATACTCAGGGACTGGCAAAGAGCAGTAGTTAAAATTCTAGTACTTACTCCATGTGAAGAGCGGGATAATGCAGCCGTTCTCCATCCTGTTTCAAAGTAGTTGTTGGGGCCCTGGAGTCTCCGTTTCTCTGTTTTCTTGGAGAAGACAGAAGTTGCTGGTAGACAAAGCCACTTCTTATTTTTTTGGAAAAGCCTAACTT
Source organism: Otolemur garnettii (assembly GCF_000181295.1). NCBI lineage: Eukaryota > Metazoa > Chordata > Mammalia > Primates > Galagidae > Otolemur > Otolemur garnettii. The sequence goes on along the minus strand of NW_003852402.1, from coordinate 30,251,471 downwards.
CAATGAAGAGAAGATGATGGACTTCTCAGGGGGTGGGGGGTGCCCTGAAGGAGAGAGAAAAGAAAGACGTAGCGTGACCACATCTCTACAAAAAAAAAAGAAAAGTTATTCAAGTGTGATGGCACACACCGGTAGTTCCAGCTACTTCAGAGACTGAGGCAAAAGGATCACGGGAACCCAGGAGTTTGCAGTTGCAGTGAGCTTTGATACCACCACTGTAATCCACCCTGGGCAACCTGAGAATTTGTCTATAGAAAAGAAAGCAGGTGACAACAGGTCCCAGGACACTCCCCAGTGGTGCTTCTTCCAGGAGACAACCCCCAGATTTGGGGATGATATGGAACACAGAGGGAGGGTGGGCTCTCAGCAAAGGCTCAACCACACTTAGGACTCCTGTGCATGGCACGTGAAATGAAAACCCCAGAGATATAAAGAACCCCCGTGTCTTGGGCAGATGGAGGACAAGAGAGGGCTGCTTTCCAATACATTTCATTACATGAAAATTTGTTGCAATCCTTACCCCAGAGCCATAGTGGGGAAGCAAGGACCACGAGAAACAAGTTTATCCCATTAAGAGCCAAATGCATTCATTTCCTCAGGAATGATTATATGTGCCAGGGACCGTTCAGGTGATGAGGATATAGCAGGGATAAATTGATGAATCCAGCCCTCAGGGATTATTGCTATCACCTCACACTAACTGATTAACAAAGGCAGAAATCAATTATAGGGTATGTTGGAAGGTGCAAAATGCTATGGAATAAATAATTTCAAATGTGTTGTAGAAGGCTATTGTAATCTAGCCACAAAAAAGGGGCGGTAGCGATAGAGGCCCTGAGAAGGGCCGTATCCTAAATACATTTGGAAAGTAAGACGAAATATTATTTCCTGACAGTTGTGTGCGAGGTGTGAGGGAAAGACAGGAATCAGGAAGGACCAGATTTTTCCGGGAGAGCAATTGGAAGGATGGAATTGACCTCACCTCAGCTGGAGAAGGTTGTGAATAAACCCAATTGGGAAGACGAGGTGGGAAGATCTGGATTTCTCCCTTTGTTTAACATATTGAGATTAAATTTTCTATACAACATCCTACTGGAGGGGGTCAGGTAGGCAACGGATTAAAAAGCCAGGAATGTTTGAGTTAATTTTTAAAAAGAAAGAAGAAGGGAGAGATGGAAGGAAAGGAAAGAAGAGATGGGGGAAAGGGGGAAAGAAGGGAAAAAGGAAGGAAGGAGGGAGGGAGGGAAGGATAAATGCTTTTTGGCACCACAGGTTTTTGAACCCAAATTTTAATTGTGCTACATTATTATCGACAACACATAGTGTGATATGCTAAGGTCTGTACAAAATTGGACTTAGCCTGTAGGGGATACTGGGAGTAGTCAGGGAGATTTAGCGAAGAGGGTGGCAGGGGGATTGGGCTTAGACGGATGTATAGGGGCTCACGGGGCTGACAGGGGTACCAAGAGCAGGAATGTAAATATAAAACGTCATAGCGTAATAACAGCAAGCCACATGACTAGAACTCCGGTGGTTGGGGTGGAACAGCTGCAACAAAGCTGGGAAAGTAGGCTGGGTCAGCTTAGGAAGGTTGTTGTATAATGTGCAGAATTCAAACTTATTTTGCATAAATATGTGTAATAGCAACTGAGTTCCGGAATGGAAAAGCCCGTATCTCTGGAAATGTACCATATTTTGCCATGTATAATACGCTCCGATGGATAATAAGCACCCATGATCTTAGCCCAAACTTTCAAAAAGACCTTTCATTTTAATTTTTTAATTCAAATTTTTACTTCCGCCCTAAGAATATGGGGAGGGGGAGGGGACGGGAGGGGGTGGATGGGTGGAGAGAGGGTGACTGAAGGGATCACCTCTGTGGATTATCTTTCAAGGGTACAAGTGAATCTTCCTTAAAGTAGAATATAAACGTCGTAGCACAATAACGAAGAAAATGACATGAAGGCTGTGTTAACCAGTTTCATGAAGATATTTCAAATTGTATGTGAAAACATCACACTGTACCCCATGATTGCATTAATGTACACAGCTATCATTTAATAAAAAAAATTTTTTTACTTATGTATATTAAGGTTTTTTTTGGTTTTATAGAAGAATTTTAGCACTTGTTCTTAACATAGTATGGTAAAAGAAATGTTATGCAACAAATAATTGCAAAACACAAGATCAGGTACAAGGTATGAGAAATTTTGTGTACAGGGAAAAAAAAATAGTACTACCCAAATATAATATAACATCCTTATTTTCCCCTCAATAATCTGGGGGGAAAAAAGTGTGCATTAGCATTACACACAGCAAAATATGGTAGCTGTTGAGTGTTTGGTAGGTGGAGTAGAATAATGCTATATACTAAAGCCAGAGCAATTGCAGATAGGCCAAGCAGTCACCACAAAATATCCATACTTATCACAAAAATGAACAGTTCAGGACTAGTGTCATCCAAGGAAGAGGATACACAGGACAGAAAACAGATAACATTCTAGGAAAACGTGGCTGGATTGACCCCTAGCCTAAGGAAGAGCCCCGGAGAATTACTCCCAGGTTTGTGCTTTGGTTCCACAAGTAAGTCTTACTATTATATTCCTCGTGCTTATGTTCAATTGATAAGAAAGTGTTAAGGTTCCTTTTAACTATAAACATGCATTCAGCTCTTCTCAGCTAATTTTTTTTCTATCGAGACTTTTGCATTTAAGACCTTGTGGGTTATCATTAAAAGGGCTCGAAGCGGAAAAAATTCATATGATGTCTGCGTTCAAAGTTGAACAAGACAATTGACGTCTAAGAAATGCACCAATTTTATAAATATTTGCCCTTTAAACTCACAGTGTCCCGTAAGTCTAAAGGACACTTCCCAGCTTCCCAACTATTTATTTTGTTCTAAAACTCAAGAAGGCTCAGGCAACCAGACATATTTTCTCTTATCTTAGGGGAACGGATGAGGATGAACTTGACCTTCCACGTCTATCTTATATTTCTCCACTGGAGCCATGATTAGGGCCACCGGGGCCCACAGCAAGGTCCAGACTCTGAAGCTCCCCACAGGGCAGTACTCCACGCTCCACCTTTATAGCCAAGCCCAAAAATCTTTTGCAAATGCCCTCAGGACTGCTCTCACACTGAACCTGATTAATAACCAAGTTAAAGCTTCAATAATCTTCCTCTGTCCTTTGACCTTCGCTTCTACTGTCACTTGAAAACCTGAACTTAACATTTTCTTTTCCATAGCAGTTTTAATTAGAGAATTTTTAATTAAATTATAAACATATACATCATGTATACATTAATGTATTTATGGAGCACAATGTGCTGATTTCATATAGAATTAGGAATACTTACATCACACTGTAATATATACCTCATCTTGTTTACTTAGTTATTGCGTTAAGACATTTATACTCTATACTGATAGATCCGACATGTACCCTTGCATTATGCACCATAGGTCTGTAAAACATGCAAAGAGTATAGAGAGGAATAGTAAACATTTACAGAATAATTATGTGAAGAAATGTCAAGTTGCCCGCTGGTAGGCATAGTTTTAGGCATCCTACAAACCAGGAAAATGCATTGAACTTTTGTAAAAGTCCTGCCTGAGTGACACCTCCAGGAGCAGAACAAAAGAACTCAGGGCCCTGAAGCTTAGAGATTCTTTTCTTCTGGATGTTGGGATACTCTGGATTTAACCCAAAGCTGGCACTGACTCATCAGAGATCTATGCTTTCTCTCAAAAGAAATAAGCCAGGTTATTTTTATTTGTGGACTTTGACATGAGGGATGAACATGGGGGAGACAAGTCATTTTCTTTTATTTCTACCTCCTCATGATATAAACATTCAGTGCTGGATACTGCCTCCCACAATAAATAATTTAACCTTCTGGTTAAAAGTTTAGCCAGAGAGATCTAGTCATGAATTTACACCACCAACCCTAAGGTTACGCGGTATTTAATTATGGATTTAACAGCCGTTTCAGACCCAGCCTCAATGAAAATTTCTCCTTTTATGTCTTTTGATGATTGATAGTATGTGTCAGTTTGACTGGGCTTAGGGATGCCCAGATAGCTGAGTATGTCTGCCAGGTATTTCCAGAAAAGAACGGCATTGGAATCAGTAAATGGAGGAAAGAAGATGCCCCCGCCAATGTGGATACAACATCGTCCAATCCATTAAGGGTCCCCACAGAACCAAAAGGTTGAGTAAGGGTGAATTCATTCTTGCTGCTTGAGCTGGAACAACTACCCCCTCCTGCTCTCAGATGCCAGGGCTCCTGGTTCACAGGCCTCCACACATGGACAGGGCCTAGGACCTCTGCCCGCCACTCCACCCCACTCTCAGGTCTTTGGATCCAGACCTAATTATACCACTACCTTTCCTGGTTACCCAGCTGGCAGATAGTTCATCATAGAACTTCTAGGCCTCTGTAATCATGTAAGCCAATGCCTGTAATAAATCCTATCGATAAAGATATTCTATTGATTCTGCTTCTCTGGAGAACGCCGACTAATACAATCTTACAGTTTATTTTATATCTGGGAATGAATATGTACTCTTTTACCATCCCAGCACCCCTCCCTTCTTTGGCACAGCCCCACCCACTCCTACTTCCACATTTTTTAGGAAATATTCCCTCAGACCACCACATGGCTCTGGTGAGAGGGGCCAATCACAATAACCGCTCCACTGGCCAAAGAGGCCACCTGTAACCTGAGCTGGACTTTCCTGAGCATCTACGAATGGGGACGTAAGGACAAAGAACAATCCATCTCTGTATCAGGCTTCGGATCTTAGTCTGAGGACACAGGGGAAGGGCCCTGTGGGAAAACATGTTGAAAAGAAATGACAGCTAAAAGAGAGAGAGACTTGAGGGCATCCGAGTCCCTGCTTCCCGGGATCCTGGAGACCTGGTTAATGTCCTTTTCCTTTCCTTTTGGTTATACTAATTGAGGTTACATTTCTGTCACTTGCATGAAAAAGTTTCCGATTGATACAGATTCTCTCATCATCCCTTCATTAAAGAGGGAATAAAGAGACGAAATCTCTCCAGTACCTTTCACCCTCGATTAGTATACCTGGCTAATGTTTAGTTCCAGGAGAATCTGAACCATGGGCTAACTGAAGGTGGGGGTGAGAGGTGGGAGGGCAGGGCACCCACACACGTCCATCACATCAGACTCAGGTGCTGACAGCATCCGGCACCCCACGTTGCGGGCCCCGCCGGGCAGATCTCCACATGCTAAAACGCTTCTTTCCTCTCCTGGCTCCTGAATCCTGATGAGTTCACCAGTGTGATCTCACTTCAGAGAGAATTCAGATGAAAGGAAGTGTGGTGTAGATGAGTCAAGGGCAGAGGTAAGACTCCTGCCTCTCAAGTCAAGTTTCCAGGCAGAGAAAGGCAAAGAAGGAAAAGGATTCCAAAACCAGCTCACTCTTCACGCCAGGTAACCAGTGACTTAGCTCACTCAGGATTAGCCTCCAGGCCCTGAAGCTGACTCCACAAACAGCTCAGGCCCTCCCCCACAGGGCTCATAGTTCCACGCTGCAATAACAGCCACTCCTTTCTCTGGTTTGTGTCCAAAAAACAAGCCTTCTCTTCTGCTCAGATGCCGGCCTCTCTGTGGTGAGCTCATGCCCTCCTCTCTTCCTCTCCCTCTGACTCACAATGCTCAAAGCTTTAAGAAATAAAAACCTGTTGGATTAGCCAGACTGGAATCATCAACTCGGACGGGCCAACCCTTCTGTGAAAGGGAATCTTACTTTCATTGTTAGCACTAAGGCTCCGAGTTACTTTACTTGGTCATGAAAAGACGAAAAGCCTAAAACCCAACTCATTCTTTCACCAGCAAAAACCGCAGTGTTATAGGATTTTAAAAGAAAAAGAAAATATGCCTTTGGTAAAACAAAATTACTCTGTTATTTCAACATCTCAAAAGAGACGTCATCTGTAGTTTTAAAACTGGGCAATGAGGTGATCCCTTCTTCCCAATAGTGCTTGTGAAGAAAAGTTTCTTGGTTTTCTGGTTTAGGCTACGATGAAAAATGATGAAAAGAGGCCAAATTCTGAGATGTAGGAGCCATCAGCGGAAGGAATTTGATCACGATCATCTTTCTACATGAAACAAAAGTGTACTGCCTATACATTTTAATCTTTCAATAAATATGTGTAAAATTTATCAGAAAGTGGTTTGTCTGTGGAGAAACAAGAATGAGAATAAAAGTCAGATGACCGAAGACTTATTTTGGGAGTGAGGGAGTCATTATTGTCCAAACCAGAAAACAATTTACATGATCTCAAATTTCTCAGTATTTTCATAAAACCTCGGACTTTTACTCAAGTTTGCAGGAAAAAAAAAATTTATCTTAGGTATCAGAACAAATAAAAACATTTTATGGGGGGGGGTGGATGCATTTGCCTCAACCCCTGAACAGTACCCTTAAAATCAAGTTGATATGTTGTTAGCCACCTCTCTCAGATCACAGATGATTAATTCAAGCAATTCTTGACAAATTCAGGTCAAGCTCATTTTGCTTCTGACCCAGTGGTGATGTTCCTTTGAGGTCTTGGTACATGATTCTTGTGAAGTATGTCCTTAGATTTGCAGAAGAGATCAAAGGGAAAAAAAATTGTTCAGAAGAAATATCCCGGCACTGGATTTGAACCTGAACTCGTCATTATGCAATCCATAAAACAAAACAGAATCAAATTAATTAAGCATAGCAGTATTTTTCAGCATTATTGCTCTAACTGGCCAGCGGGCTTTGAGGATGATTTTAAGTGGTTTGGCTGATCTTTTCTGGAGACTAGTTATCCATGAAGAGATGATTAACTTTTAATTACCTGTAATGAATACTCACTTCGGGGGTTCTTTGCCTTTGTCCTTTCTCTTCCCCCTTACTCAACCTCTCAGATAATTAACTCTGTATAAATTATCCCAGTAAAATAGACAAGGAAATTCAATGGTATGACTAGCTTTGTTGGTATTTGGGGGAGTTCTTGAGAAAACCATTCCCCCCAAGTTTTTTTTTTTTTTTTTTTGAGACATAACCTCAGGCTATCTCCCTGGGTAGAGTGCTGTGGCATCACAGCTCACAGCAACCTCCAACTCCTGGGCTCAAGCCAGTCTCCTGCCTCAGCCTCCCAAGTAGCTGGGACCATAGGCGCCCGCCACAATGCCCGGCTATTTTTTGGTTGCAGCCATCATTGTTTTTTGGCGGCCCGGGCTAGATTCAAACCCGCCACCTTAGGTGTATGTAGCTGGCGCCCTAGCCACCGGAGCCATAGGCCCCGAGCCATTCCCACCAGGTATCATTGAAAATGTCTTGGCAACTTCTCACCAAAGAATGACCCGGGGAAGTTCATGGTTTACAACATCCCTTCAGCCCCTACACAAAGACATTATATCATGTAATGTACCAGCCAGCACAGTGAGGGCTGGGCCTTCTTGTAAACTGAAATGAAGGCCGCTGCTTCTTTACTCGTGTTTTGTTCTTACTTTAAAATTCACTGTCACGGTCCTACCTGAGATGGTTCGCTTGGGACAAGGCTGCTTGTAAGGAAGAGCCAAGCAAAATCAAAATCGGTAATCACAGGTGTTGTTATGTACTGAAGTGAGATGACATGGTGAGGTCATGACGGAGGAGGGACTTTAAACCCAATTCTTCTGATCCTAGAACTTGCACGTGATTTTGCTACTTTGCCTCTCATGAAATAGTGCAGATCAAATGCATGTTCAAAAGCTCCCAATGCTTCTTGGCGCCTCTGATATTCTTTTCAAGATGAGCGAGCATGTTTACAGACACACAGTACAGTCCTGTATGCAAATCCAAGGAAGTCAGTCTCCAGCTGGTCTTGGGTCATGCCGCGCTCAATCTTCATATCAGTCTGAAGTGGCAAAAACCTGACAATTCTCTCTATTCGCCTCTGGAATGTGTTTTTGTATTTTGAGAATGGGCGCTTCTCCAGTTTCAGTAATTCATACCAACTCAAGTGTTTTAAAAGAAACCAGGCTGTGAAGGCAGTAAAAGAAAGCAGAAAACGCCCGTGATTGCCCCTATCTCATCCCTGTTCACTCCATTCCACACACAGCTGGCCCGAACATAAAGCACCATCCCAAATTTAGTAGAAAATTCATTTTAGAGACTCTTTCATGTCTTATCATCATCTAGCTGGATAACAATATAGCCTTTTAATTCCCTCTTCGAAAATTTTACACTATCCAAAAATTAAATCAAAATGTTTCTTCAGAATCTCCTCGTCTCTTTTTTAATTTGATGAAGCTAGCAGCTTGCATCTACTCGCCAACGTGGTGCAAACAAGATGAGAAATGAATCTAACCACTATTTATATATAGCGTCACAACACGGGCTGTGTTTTTCTAAGTCGGCTGAAAGGGGTGCAGTCTCGGTAAGCACTGCCAGCTGCTTTCAAATTTCCCAATAAAAGTTTTCTTTACGTGATTGTCTTTTGAAGAGAAAGAGAACGCGTCCACCTCAAGATACTGTTAACTTAAACGATTTACATATAACACTCTTAAGAGGTTGTAACAGTTAACCCAGGAATACACTGTAACAATAAAAACAGACAGACTAGTAATACCAGTGATAACATGAATGAATCTCACAGACATGAAGCTGAGTGAAAAAAAGCCAGAAACAAAATACCATATCCTGCATGACTCCATTTAAACAGTTTTACATAGAACTTAAAACCTGTTGTCATGGTGAAATCGGGAAGGGTATCAACAGAGAAGGTCTCAAGGAAGCTTCTGGGTGCTGAAAGTGTTCTCTCTCTGGGTCATGGTGACATGAGGGTGTATGTATAACAAATAATACATATAGAATTTATATATACATAAAGGCGTTGGGCTAGGTACTCAAGATCAGTGCTTTTTAAGGTCTTTGCTTGCTGTGTATTTATATTTCAATAAGAACATTTTTAAGAATGGTAGCCCAGCCTTGGATCAGAAGGAAAGGTGTGATGATGATCCGTACCTTCAGCATGACTGACAACTCTTGTTTCAGGTTCTGCACAGACTTTTATAAATTGAAGTTACAGCTCAACAATTCTTTATCTGTAATTATGAGATCCTAAAGGTTCTTCAAACCAAAGGCTTTCCGACTGACAAGAGATTATTAACATTTTTATTTAGTCCCCATTCTAGTGAGTGCAAACCTTCATATGGCTCACTATAGAAAGGTTAATCTGTGAGTATGGGGTGTCGCCCACAGCCCCCTCGTGGTGCTACCTAATATACAGAGTGTGCATTCTGTGAGTTTTGTAAAATCCAAGAATATTCTACATTTTAACACACATCTGGCCTGAAAGTCTTCAGGTAAGGATATTCTTAAACTTCATTTACTCAAAGGTACATTTGAAAAGGTCTACCTAGCATACTGCATCTGTGGTTTCGAAGGTGTTACTTAAAGATGAAGTCGAAGTGCCGTGAACTATGGGCTGCTAAATTATCAAAATAAAAGTTAAGTACATAATAAGGTGGTTCACAGCCAACATTGGAAAAGTGGCACAAGAATCCTTGAAGCTTAAGAAACATCTTTCAGCCTGCTCAAAAAAAGTTTCCCCATGTCCATCAGAAGGCCAGAACACCCACAGCAGACAAAGGGAGAGGCCAGGGCTTTCTTTGTAACTTCCCCAGCTCCCAGCATGAGCTTATCCGTGGTAACACTCAACAAAGGTTTGCTAGGTTGAACTGAATCTTTAACACCCCTCATCTTTTGACTTGGCATACACGGTTCCCAAAACTTAAAAAAAAAGAAAATGAACATTTTTTAAAAATCAAGTTTAAGACCTTTGGGAAATAGCACTTTGGCTCCCTTTAGTTGGTTGTCAGACAAAATAGAACTACAGCTCGGGTTTTAGCTTTTAACTTAAGGGCATGTCTCTATGTGAAGCGAAGACTTAAATAAATCATGAAGTCTCTACTGTTCATTCTGCTCATCCAAGAACAGAAATCTTACCAAAAAGTAAAAATAAAAAAACGACTTGAAATTCATCCCTCGCTCAGGCTTACTCTGGGAAAAGACTTGCCTTTTTCACGCTAATTCTATTCTACCCTGCACTGTAACTTCGGGACCCCTCTGCTTTCATATTTCTTCCTTTTATTTCTTTACGTTTTCCCCAAGGAAAAGAACTCATTGTCTGTGTCCTGCCCAAATATTTTCTGGAAGCTCTGTGAGTGTTTGCCTCATGCTTCTGTATCAGTTTCAAGGCAACCGTAAATCAACCGTCTGTGGACTGAGGTTGGACTGACCAAAAACATGCCTTTGAAAACCATGCAGCGTTGCTCTCTGAGAGCAGCTGCAGCCTCTTATTAATGGTTCAGGAGTCTTTCACACCTCCTCTTAAATCCAGTGCATTTGAAGTAATAAAACAGGGAGCAGTTTATAGGCAGGAAATATTAAAATATTTAATTGCTTTTTTTTTCTTGGCACAAGGCGGCCGGCCTCAAGCTTTCTATAACACACGAAGAAAGGCCATCTGCCCGTGCTTGAACGGACATGAAACAGGGAATTGCCAAATTGGATCCATCTGTGACTCAATCTCTGCTTTTAAACCACATCAGGACCCTTTTTTTTTTTATTAGTTCTAACCATTTCTCTCCAATTACTTTTCATTTTCTTCTTCCTTCTTCTTGTCCAGGTTACAACCAAAACACAAAAGAGAATAAATTGATATCATGCCCAGGATGATTCCTTAATGGATCCCAAACGGAAACAGTATACAACTTGAACTTGAAAAGGATTTGCATTGTCCTGTCCTGTGTTTTCTTAGCCCATAAAATCCTTCTCTGCCAAAGAGCTAAATGTTAAGAGTACTAACAGAATCACTCAATTCTTTGACAGGTTTCTATGGGACACAGTAAACCTGTGGTCAAGTCCTCACTCTGCCAACTGCTAGTTGAGTGACTTTAAACGTGGTATGTGGCTTTTCGGAGTTTCCGTTTCCTCCTCTGGAAAATTGTCATCGGTGCCTCTCACACAAAGCATTCGTGAGCGTTCGCGGATGTATCAGTTGTCAAGTTTTTGCCATAACATTTGGCAACCCATCCTCAGAGTTAGCTGTCCTTTTATTATGATTCAGTCTAACAAGAATTGTTCATAAACCAAAAGAAGATATGAGTAAGATCCTTCTATGAATAGCTAAAAGTAATACAAGAATATCTTGCTGAAATTTGTACTGGTTTTTTATTGCTACATAAAAATATTCTATAAATGTAACTTACAGGAAAAAAAATTCATTGATTCGTTGATTCATTGGCTCATTTTGGTGGTTATGCAGTCAGAAGTCCAGCATGGCATGAGTGGGTTCTCTTCCCAGGGTGCCACTCACGAGACTGAAATCAAGGCGTCGGCCAGTAGCACTGAGATCTTATCAAAAGACTCTAAGGAACACTATGCTTCCCATGCTGATGTGGTTACTGGCCAAATTTATTTCCTTGTGGTTGTAGTACTGAGGCCCCTGTTTCTTTGCCAGCTGTCCCAAAGAGACCTCTCTCAGCTCTTAGAAACCACTCAGTCCCTTTCCATTATGAATCCCTCCATCTTCAGAGTCAACATCAGTGAATTTCCTTCCTGGCCTGGTGCAGTGGCTCAGGCATATAGCACTCTGGGAGGCTAAGGCAGGTGGATTGCTTGAGCTCAGGAGTTTGACACCAGCCTGCACAAGAACAAGACCTCATTTCTACTAAAAAAAGGAAAATTAGCCAAACATCATGGTAGGTACCTGTAGTCCCAGCTACTCAGGCAGTTGAGTCAAGAGAATTGCCTAAACCCAAGAGTATGAGGTTGCTGTGAGCTATGAGCCATGACACTCAACCCTAGGGCAATGGCAACAGAGTGAGACTCTGTCTTTTAAAAAAAGAAAATAAAATTGAAAATTTCCTTCACATTGAACCTCTCCAATGCTGCGATTCTCTCTGACTTCTGTAACCAGTCAGAAAAAAAAACATGCTTTTAAAGAGATTGTGTGATTAAGTGAGGTCAACCTACATAATTTCCCTATTTTAAGGAAAACTGTTTAATTTCATCTGCAAACACCTCTTTTGCCATATGACGTCATGGCAGAGTAAGAAGAGGGAGCATGGGTAATAGAGGACATCTTAGAATTCTGGTGACCATAACATTTTAATAATGGGGTTGAAATGAAAACACACAAATCACATTGTAAGGCAGATCCAGGAAGGGATGCCGCAGCCTCCCAACCACTTTTTTCCATCTCCCTTCTTGCTATGCTCAAATTTAATCTTCATGTAGCTTTCTGAATTAAATATCCAAAGATATCTTATATGCTCCATATTGCCTACAAGATCAAGTTTAAATTTCCTAACCTGACACCCACAAACCTTCCATGCCTTGGCTGGGCTCTCAATTGTCTTGCCAATTCTATATTCATGCTCAATGTCCCAGAACCACCGAACCGCTTATAGTTTCCCTCATCTGCCATGATGTTCTTCACCTAGGGGCTATCCTCCTGGGATACCCTCTGTGTTTCCATTACTCTTTTGTCCGGGTAACTCCTATTCATCCTTTAATTATTATTATTTTTTGTGTGTGCGAAACAGTCTCACACTGTTGCCCTAGCAGGAGTGGTGTGGCATCAGCCAACTCAGCAAACCTCAAACTCCTGGGTTCAAGCCATCCTCCTGCCTCAGCCTCCCAAGTAGTTGGGACCACAGGTGCCCACCACCATGCCCAGGTAATTTTTTTTTAATTTTAGTAGAGACATTGTCTCACTGTTGCTCAGGCTTGTCTCAAACTCCTAAGCTCAAGGGATCCTCCCGCCTTGGCTTCCCAGAGTGCTAGGATTACAAGCATGAGCCACCATGCCTGACCCCATCCTTTAATTTTGATCAAGTGTTCCTTCATGCACTCACTCATTCATCAACAAAAAAACTATCAAACATCCACTCTATGGTAGTAACTATGGTGTAATGAGAGACATATACAGTCTCTGCTTGCAGAGAACTCACACTACAGTCGGGGGTATAGACAATTCAATAAATGGTTCCAGTCCAATGAAAAGTGCAGTGACTGGAGGAAAGATGGAGCATCTACAGCAGGTTCTCAGCCAAAGTCAGACGTTTTCTGTAAGAAGTGACAGCCAAGCCAAGATCCAAAGCATGAGTGGGATTTTGCCAAGTACATAGGAGGGGAGGGGACAGGAAGAAGGCAATAAGGTATCAAGAAGAGCACAGGTTGTTTTGAGGGACTCAGAATAGCTCGATGTGAAGAGTATGGAGTGCTGAGAGTGGACAGCATCTTTCCCAGAGGAAGGATGAGGAGTCACTGAAAAGCTGAACAGTACATTTCTGTTTACAGACATCTCTCTAGTCCGCCTACAGATAGTATATTGGAGGACAAAGGGACCAGAAGAGAGGAAGCCAGCAGAGTCTGGAGCAATCATTCAGACCAGAAATGAAGGTAACTGGTTTTGGGGGAGAGTAGGGTTGTTTGTTTTTGCAGGGGCCATAGAGATGGAGGGAGAGGGACAGATTTGAAAGAAGATGCCACCTATTAGAACTTGGTGACAAATCAGATATTGGGGCTGGGAGCTGGGGATGATGCCTGTGCCTGGCTTGGGCAGCAGGGCGAGGGCCAGTGCCTGTCACTGACAGTGAGAACATGGGCAGAGAAGTGGTTTTGTGGGGGAAGATAATTGTTGCCAAATGGTTTCTGGTATAGCCAGTAATTTACAGAGACTATTTCAATTCTTTCTAGCCCACCTCTGTGATTCATTAAGCAAGAAAAGAAGCCCATTTGTTGATTGTAAGAGCAAGAAGAAAGAATATAGAAATGGTTACCAGTCACTTCTTCCCCTAATTAACCACCTCTGGTCCCAAAGGAGAAGACTCTCATCTGGAACTTCTTACTCAAAGAAGTAGAATGGGCTCAGTGCCTGTGGCTCAAGTGGCTAAGGCAACAGCCACATACACCTGAGCTGGTGGGTTCGAATCCAGCCCGGGCCCGCCAAAACAACAATGACGGCTGCAACCAAAAAATAGCCAAGGGTTGTGGCAGGTGCCTGTGGTCCCAGCTACTTGGGAGGCTGAGGCAGGAGACCGGCTTGAGCCCAGGAGTTGGAGGTTGCTGTGAGCTGTGATGCCACAGCACTCTACCCAGGGGAGATAGCTTAAGGCTCTGTCTCAAAAAAAAAAGTAGAATGATGCTGATGACCATTCACATTTACTCTTTTCTCTGACAATGGAACTCTTCACCAGATATCTGCATGGCTCCCTCCCCCAACCCCTTCATTCTGGTCTCTGCTTAAATATCATCCTATTAGAGAGGACTTACTGACCACCTTTGTAAAGAGAAAAATCTCCCGCCCACATGCCAGCACTCCCTCATCTGCTTTATTTTCTCCATAACATTTTTCAACACCTGACTGAGCACTGGCAAATAGTTCATGGACAAATATAGAAATAAAGATATTTTATTCCTGATTCATTGAATTCTCCTGATTTATTGATCAGAAGATGGATCTTGGTTGGAGAATGTTATGTAGAAATCATCAGGATAAAAATGGTATTAGAATCAACAAAGATAAGCTTTCTCAGGGAGAAAATAGAGAGTTAAAAGAGATCCCTGAGTAATTTCAACATTTACCAACCTCTAAATGATTGTAAAACAGGGAGAAAGAGTCTAGAAAACAAGGAGTCAGGGCAGCATGACAACTAGAAAAGTGAGGGAGTCAGAGAAACCAAGGGAGCTGGGTAATCATGTAAGAAGCATCAACAGGGTCAAATGCAACCAAGGAAAAGGGCCAGAAAGTCTCCATTAGATTTAGCAACCAAGACGTCATTACTGACCTGAATTAAGAGCAATTTAGAGGAGAGGTCAAGGTGAGGGCCCAATTTCATCAGGCTTAGGAATGAAAGGCAAGAGAGAGAGGATAAGGGGGAAAGCAGGCAAAGGAAGTAACTGGAGGGGTGGAGGGCTAAGAAAAGTTGTTTTTCTTAAGATGGTGGAGGCTTGAACAAATCTAAAGGTTGGTGGGAAAGACACAGTAAAGAGGAAGAGGTTTAAGATAAGAGAAAGCAAAAAGATAATCAACACTGAGCGATCTCTAAAGTACAGGAAGGGAGGTTTCCTTCTTCCGGAAGCCTCCGCTGACCTCCCCCTGCCCCTCCCCCTCTCCATCCTCTACATGGCACAGCCTGCAAATGTGCTCAGGTCTAACACTGTTTCACCCAGGGGAACTGTAGCTCAGTTTATGTCTCTATCATGCCACTAGGTTATGGGCTTATTTTGGAAAGAGACAACTTTGGATTCATCATTTTATCCCCCAAGAACTAGCATGGATTCTGGTTCATTAAAAAGTAATAAATATTTGATAAATGCATGAAAGAGAGAAAGAATTAAAGAACCAACAGATAATTAGACATATAAGCTGTGAGACTCAGCAAATATAGTAGAACCTCTATAGCTGAACCTCTACAGTAGAACCTCTATAGCTGACCACCTCCTTCAACTGCCCTAAACTTCATAGGCCAGATACGTACCACATGTACATGTGAGGACAGTAGGCCTAGTTCCTTATGTGGACCACCTCAATATGTTGATCAGTTTGTTATAGTCCCTTGAGTGGTCAACTTACAGAGTTTCTACTATATATTAAATGCCCGCTCTTGCTAGGTCTTGCTCTGGGCTCTGGTAGTTGCGCAGTGGACAAAACAAAACCCCATGAACAAGTGAATTGAGGAAAGGACATGAAAAAGTGGAGGAACAAATAAAAGCAGTTTCAGTGAAATAAAACATCATGAACCATCCCTTCATAATTTCAAGAATGTGGATGTTTTAAAAGGGACACCTTACCTCTTCACAGCCAATTCTTTTCATGTGGGAAGGGAGGATTTACTGACCGTTTATAAAGATTGATTATAGCCTTGCTCCCTCATTTCCTGTTTTTCACGATACTTGTAATCTATGAATCACTTGCTTGAATTTGTCTTTCTTCATAAACTCTCAAAGGTGGACTGAGCTGGTTCTTGACCAAAAGAGAGATAAAGATCCAGGCTCCTAAGGTACACAGAGTTAAAGCCCTTACAATGGTTTATTCCAATGTGTCTTCAGGTGTGTCCCACTCAGGATCCCAGTCGTCCTTAAGTTTTCCTACTAGGATAAAATGGAAAAGATAGGAAGAGAGCTATGGGGAAAAAACCATACAGACATTCCCTGCAGTCAAACAACCACTAAAGGCAGGGTTTTCGGAGATCATTGCTCCAACATTCCCAAAGAGGAATGCTGGTATATGAGTCAGTCAGGCACATCCAGGAACAACACAGGCCTCCTAGATGGCAGGGACATGACAGCACAAGAAGCCATTTTAGGTCACTTATACAGATGACAGAAAAGTTACCCAAACAAACACATAAGGAAACATGGCAGTCACTGTGGAGCATTTAAGAATCCACATTCTAAAGGTTCTTGATATCAGATGCTAAGAAAACACTTATTTTCTCTTTACTTCCCTTACTGTGGTCATATTTTCAAGAACAAGAATTGAATCCTTTGTTGGCTCTTCTTACACTAAAACCCAGTCTCTAATCTTCTTGGCTTGGCCCTCTACTCATGTCCAATTATGTTTTTCCCTTAATGATAGTATCCAATGGCGCAATCGCTTCTGCATAGATTGCTCCCAGTTCTTTGGACATGAGCTCAGACCTGCGTTGAGACCTTCCAACCGGATATCTGGCTGCCCCTCCAACACTGCAAGGCAAAAAACATGCTCAAAACCAAATTTATTCCCTTCCTTCACAAAACCGGTTCTTCCACTCGACTTCCCAACTTCTATTAATGGTGACTCTGTTCTGCCAGCTGGAACCCTCAGTCATTGATGACCCCTTCTTCTCTTTTATCTTTTCTTCCCATCCATTCTTAAATTCCATTGCAACATTCCCTAAGAAACATTTCCAACATACAGCTCCCACTAGGCCTCCTTAATATTCAACTCCCTTTATTCTTACTGCCTCTTCTCTAGTTTAAGCTCTTGAATCCTTTCACCGGGACTATATCAAACCCTATTACTGGTTTGAAAAGAAACTTTCACAACCTGATAGATTTGTATTCAAATCTCCCTTTCTAGCTGTGTGATCTTGAGTAATTTTCCCAAAGCCTCAATTTGCTCCATAAAATGGTGGTTCATTTCAAGAGTAAATAAGATGGTGTAAGTTAAAGTGTCTAGTATAAAGTTGTTCAAAGGATCAATTACTTTCCCCCTAAAAAACTATCTTGATCATGCCTTCTCCATACTCATAAACCTTGAATATCTTCCCTCTTTCTACCAAATAAGACCCAGCCACTTATTAGCCCTCTCCAATACCACTCATGCTATTTTCCTAGACTTATCTCCCAAACTAGTCTTCTCAAACATTCCCATGTGCTCACCATGCAGATCCTTCCACCTGACGTGACTTTCCCATTAATCTCCACCATCAATATCCCACCACCCTTTAAGAAATAATTTGAATGCCACTCCCTCTGCAAGACCTAATTCTGTTAATCAAACATGAGGTCATCTGCTTTACTTTCTTACACTTACTTTATTTATGAAGTTGGTCATATTTGTCTTCATACTAGGCTTATGTGTATCTTTGTCTTATTCTGAGTATAGGGCTGTGAACTGACTCTTCTTGTTCATCACTAAAGCCTGGAACACTTCACTATTCAGCACTCAGGATATGAGCTGGATTGGTTTTTATGGACATATACCTAGAAGAAGAACATAGATCTGTTAGAATACAAATTTGACCAGGCCAATCATTTTTCTCTGTTTTAACCAATGATATATCCTGTACATAGAACAGTGATTAAAATATAGTGGGTGCTGCAAAACTACCTATTGACTTTATAATCCAAGATTATCTTGGATTTCTAAGCCAAAAATGTCTGTATAATTCCATATTTTTAAATTATGCCAATTAGCATCACCCAAGCTCTACGTGGTCTTATCATCTCACATCAGAGGCATCATAGCAAGAATCATGGACAGGAAATGGGCACTAGATGCCCACTTGGGAAAGCATCCAAGAAAAGACAGCCCTGTGCATGTGCCCTTGGGTGCTCTCATCCAAATAGCGTTCTCTACAGCTGCCTGATGCCATCCAATCATCTGATATCCATCCTTCTATCTGGCAGACACTGTGCCTGCAATTTGGCAGGGACATACATTAAAACCCAAGAGAACAATCACAGGAACATTTGGCCCCCAAAGTCAAGGCCAGCCGGCAGTATGATTCAGGCACTGAATGTCATCTTCCCTTTCTTCACTCAGAATCCTGACAGGAACCACTAGCCGGCACAGCCAGAGTAAAAAAAAAAAAAAAACACTATTGAGTTGTTAACCAGAATTCCCAAGCAGGCCACATACCCCATTTTCCTAACTCTGACAAGGTGTGACTGTGCCTGTATCTCTCTGCTGTTCGGTCCCTGCTATAGTGGGCTGGGAAAAAACAGGAGATGAAGACACCAAAACCTGCAAGTCAGACAGGACTGGTTCTGAATACAGGCTCCACCACTGACCACAGGCTCCACCACCAACCAGCAATGCAGCTGAGGACATGGTTTCAGCCTCCTGGGCTTCAGATTTCTTAGCTCTTAAATAATGCCTACTTTTCGGCCTTGTTGTAAGAATGAATGTGAATATATATGTAAAGCACCAGGCGCCTGGCTATTGCTGTTGTTGTCATTACTATTATTAGATTAGAGATCAAAGACAAATAACTGCAGAGATTATGCTAGCTTTCCTAGCACAATCCTAAGAATTCATCTCGACTAATTCTCTCAAATATGGCTCATTTTATCTTTTGAAGGATAATGACAGATTTCTAAGAAAAATAATCAAGTGCAAATACTAAGCGTTCTAAAACCCAACTGATGGTACAAAATCACAGATGAATTTTCCGAATTTGCCCTCCCCATCCTGCAGGCAGAAAGTTCATGAACTTGACCTCATTTTCCCTTATCCCTGGAGGCTGCACACTTCAATGATTCCCTTGAGGTCTCTGCACCTCTAAGTCACTGTCTCAAGCAACCACCACCACCACCACCTCAGCAGTTTGCCTGCTTTTTTCCGCCTCCATCACCATCCTTCTCTCTCCACCATCAACACATATTCTGGATTCCCTCAGACCCCCTGGCCCATCCTCAGCTCCTGCTAGAAGCCACTTTTGCTCTCATCACCATGACAACCAGGCTCCAGGGAGAGGAGGAAGGGGCAACAGAAGAGACTTTTGGTTCATAGCAGTCACAAGCTGCCAAAAGGCCAACAAATTTGGCAATCACGGCAACTCTACACCTGCCGATTATCACCTATTATCTTCACTCTAATAAGTGAATAGTAAAGTCTGATCTGATTGCAGCCTTACTTTGTATGGTTTATTTTGTGTCTTCCGTGTTATAGATACAGATCCTACACACATAAGTCACACAGATTACTACAGACAACTAGCTGCTATGTTTCCCCCACTGTGGGCCAACCTGGATGATTAGTCATTCACTGAATTTTCTAATTTCCTTCTGAGTTCCTTGTCTGATTCTCTGATACCAAAACTAACACTGATTCTGGAACATTCTCCCCATTTGGCTTTGCAAGGCACCATCTTTTCAACTCTATGACTTGAAGTCTGGCAAAGCTGGCCTCTGGAACCTAACGCTGAAATGAAGGAATTGTTTAAACATTACCTATCCACTATATTTTACAGTATCTACCCTGTTTGTTCATTCCCATCTGTCATGGAGCTTCCTCAAAATCACCTAGCTTGATTCAGCTTCTCCCCCCAGACATGAGTCACCCAGGCCCACACCATTTCTCATCTGTCTATCACGACTTCCTCTTAACTCTTCTCTCTGCCTCCAGGCCAACCCTGCTCCAACCCCATTCCCCTCCAAGGTGTTCCTCTTAACTTGATGAGTCTTCTGGACAGAGAATCTTCCAAACTTACTACACTTGATGGCTCACACACACTTAATGGCTCCATTGCCACATGAAATTCCTGTTCCTCTGAGTAGCACAGGGGGCCCTCTGTGATCTCGTCCTCATCAGCCTCATCTCTTGCCACAGGCCCCTCTACTGTAAGTTAATTACTGAACACATGTAGCCATTTCACATCTTCAAATCTCTTATCTCACTGCTGTCTCTAGGCCTGCAAAAGAAACATCCTTCTTCACCTACCTTTCAAACCTTAGTCCTCTTCCAAGAATCTGCTAAAGCCTGACCTCACCAGGTAGACTTGCTACCTTCTTCCTTTCTGCCACCACTTTTTCTTATTCCTTTATTTGTTCTATTATCTTAGTCTAACTGAATGATTTTTTTTTCAGAGTCTCAGTCTGTTGACCTGAGTAGGACATAAGAGCTCATAGCAGCTACAAACTCTTAAGGGCAAGTGATCCTCTTGTTTCAGCCTCCAAAGTAGTCTCAAGTATACAGGTGCGTGTCACCACGCCCAGCTAATTTTTCTATTTTTAGTCTCTACTCAATCTCGCTCAGGCTGATCTCGAACTCCTGAACTCAAGCCATTCACCTGCCTTGGCTTCCCAGACTCCCAGAATTCCAGGCATGAGCCACCATGCCTGGTCACGTTGAATGACTTTTATTTGTTTATTTCTGACTCAACCACTACATCATGGGCTCTTTGATAGTAGGAACCTGTCTTGTTTACCTTTGAGTCCCTAGTGTCACACCAAATGCTTGGCCCATAGTAGGTGCTCTACAATCAATCATTTATTGCATCGATTTTTCCAAATTCCTTTTGGGAGTCATTTGACAAGAACCGCACCTAGCATAGCATCAGCTTGAAAAGATCAGTATTAATATTTTTTCCTTATATTAATAGGGTGGAATACCGTTTCATCATGCAGGAACCCCTACATTTCTTTTTTTTAATGTATTTTTTTCATAGAAAGTCATCTCATTTGGCTGGTTTGAACAAGCCTGGAAACTTTGCTGTGTGTTTTGAAACTGAACAGTAGCTTAAGAGGCACTTTGTACACTTGAACGGGGTTGGGGGGAGACCCGTGGAGATGATTAAAGGCTGGAAAACAGACTCAGAGAACTGGAAGGGAAGGCGAAAGGCAATTTAGTAATCAACGTCAAGCATGGGAAAGGTTGTTACCGAGGAGGGTGGCCGGCCCGTGATGTTCATACCCTCTAAGGCAAGAGCAACAGGAAATGAGGTGAGCAGGAAGGCTTGCGTTAAATAGAGAGGAACTTACCTGGCTAAAAACATCCTGCAAGAATGGTGCCTTAGTTCCTTCTTCTCCAGAGCTCTACAAACATAGGAGAGGCTCCCCACCGACTAGAATGTTCCCTGTGCAATCCTGCCTCAGCTCGGGAACAGAACTGTCCAGTTTCCAAATGGGATGTAGATTTTTGGCACCCCAAGGAACACATGACCTGTGTTCTTTATAGTTCTTCCACCCCTAAAATCGCAGAGAAAGTATTTCAGAAGAACTGAACTCGACTGTTACATTTTTTGACTAAATGCTAAGCCTCTTTTCTAGGCCAGCCCCTGTATTAGATACCAACACAATTACTAAGGCACGGTTTATTCCAACAGAGGAAAGAGCTGATGAGCGTACGTGTACTATCCCTGCAGGAGCACGACCCTGTGGCTCTCAGAATTCTGTCTCACTTCTGCATGTGGACACGTAGCACAACCACCAAAGCTACTGGCATTTCCTCTGCATGACACTCAGCCCCAGCTGCTCTAAACTCCAAACTTTGGCATGTGTTTTTTTTTTCCACCCACAGTGCTCTTCCCCTAGTTTCTTACTTAGGAAAACCCTTTGAGATGTGGCTCAGGCGTCACCTCCTCCAAGCTGCTCTGTCGTCACAGCTACTAATCCCTTCACCCACACTCTAGATTGTGAGGCTGCTTCATGATGTCTGGCTGCAAGTGTTAGAAACCGATTCAAGGTAACCCTCATGAAAGAGAACTTATTGGAAGGACAGCTAGGGGGCTCAGCAGTAGCTAGAAAAACAGGCTTGAAAGTGCCCGAAATCCAGGGGAGTTAAAGCTCAGAAGCAGAGAGCTTAATTGTCTACTATCCAAAAACATCAGAGCAAGGTGTTTGTACCTCACTTAAAGTGATGAATGCCCTGAAATTATTCCCTCCCAACGTAGTGCAAAGTGCTAGATGAGGGTCTAACCGGCCAACCCTAGGTCTTGACCGCCTGCCCACCTGTGGCTGCACTCCCTCTACTTTTCCCAGTAGGAATTGGTCCCTAGAGTTTAGCCTCCCACTAGCACATTAACACTCACACAAATATTCTCAGAACTGAAGTCCAGGACGGTCAAATGCAGTGGTGAAGTATCCGTTTACCTTTAAGTGAAACTTTGTCACCCACCAAACTTCTAGACAACACTACCTGTGGACTGAGGTAATGGTGACTGCAGGGGACAAACAAGAAGAAGAAAAATAATGCCAGCAGGTTGGGGGTAAGCTGTAAACATAGCAAATAACCTAACACAATAGAACTGAGTGCATCTGTGTTTCCAGGGTCACCATCGGCCAGGTAAGCACGGCTGGCTTGGTAAGTCCATGTCAATGCTACCCGTGTTCCTTGACAGTGTCTACGGTCACTCAAGCCTGCAGTTTTGCACGGTTTGCTTAATCCAATTCCCATTTCCTTCTGAATCATACTTGGCCCTGCACTGAGTATTGCTTCATCGAGATGAATAAATGCCTACCTTGTTCGAAAGGGGGAAAAAGAGTCTTTGGGAATTCATTGGCAACATTTCAAAAGCACAGTCTTTAGATCTTATAGATGACTAAAAGGTAAGTTGATCTTTCTTTGAGGACACATCGTCATGGACATTGAGAATGTAAGTCAGGTGCCTTATGTAGTGTCTATTACCTTAGGGTTTAAATCTGGAAGGGTATGTCGAGGAAAGAAATTAGCTTTGGATTCCAAACTTCATATCAATATCCATTAGACAAGTGGTCCAGGAATCAGGTTCTGTTCCCTTCTTCAATAAATATTTCTCCAGTAGCTTTCATATGTGCCCATGTTTTCAAGGTCACTAAACAGGGCAAGTCATATAACAAAATTGCTGTATATTCAATTGGCTGGATTCAATTTCCCCAGGTGTCTGGGGAAACAATGTTTCCTAAAATTATGTGGTAAGATCTTAGCAAGAGTGTAACACAATGTTTGTCTTATTTTGAAGGGTTTGTCCATTCAAGAACGTTTTATATTCAAATTTAGGATCACACTAGCACAGTAGTAATTTTTGCATGCTTATACCAAGATTGTCCCTGTCCTCTACCTAGAACTTTTAAAAATCATTTTAAAAGCAGGAGAGTTTGATCTCCTTGGTCCAAACCTGGATTTACAGGTTATCTGCCCCTCTGGATCTGAAGAACTTGAAAGAAACTGTCAACTACCCTGAAAATATTTTGAAGTGGCTCTTACTGATGTGAATCTATGATGGAGGACCAGTTTGGCAATCCAGAATTGTTTTCACTGCAGCTGTGGATTACCTGTGGTTTCAAATGAACTACTGTGTATGCTTTGTTTATTTCATCCCTTCTTCCTGTTGGAAAAACAGCTGGAGAACAGACATCCTGCTGTTTGGAGCCTCCGGTCTTAGAATATTAACAGGAAGCCACAATAAGCATCTTCATGACTTAACCTATGGCATAAATGGCAGAGAGAATGGAGCCCGTGGGGAGGAACTTATTTAAAACAGAATGAAACTGTTTGCAGACCATATGTCTGAACATCCAAGTAACTGTCACTGGCCTAATAAATTGGCTTACTTCATGTAGTGTTCAACCAGGGGCGGAGAAAAAGTCAGTTTCCTATAGAAAGGAGTAAAGGCAGGCCTCAAAGCCTGTGGCAACTTGCATTAAACCAAGAAATAGTATCACAAAATTTCTATCCCTTGCTTTTAGCTTTTAGCCAAAGATGTGGGAGCAGATAGTAGGGATGTGTGGATGGGAGAGGAGGAAGCTAATGGCCTTACAAGATACTTTCATGTGTTTTCCATCACGTATAATTACTCATCCCAAGGCAAGAGCGCTATTACATAACCGTCAATCCAGATACCTTCCCATTTAGGGGGAAAAGGGGAGGGTGTGAATGGGGAAAAGAGAAATAATTATAAAGAATGTCCCTGTTCTCTCAACAAGGAGACAGGGCCAGAGAGGTTATATGACATAAGGCTCTTATGTAATGCCCATGTGGCAATGGGTCAGATATATTCCTGGAAGTGGAATTAGCTGGTGCAGATCCCTCTTCCCCTCTGTAGAATAAGTCTGTGAAAAATAAAATTATTCTGGAGAAAGGATTTCCCCTTCAGCTACTGAATGGAAGCATAAAGAAAGGAATAACAGTCTTAGCATGCATTATTGAGTACACACTGGAACTCTCATTCCACCGCCTGAACCTAGTAATCCCTTATGTGCCTTTAGGGTACTTAATTTCTTAGATCCTTGCATGCATCCAGTCTACTAACTTTGCTAAATATGCTTAAGACAGAGAATACACAGCACAGTTACAGATACAATTTCTTTAATGCAGGCCATAGAAATGGGATTCTAGAAATCTCACATACTATGTAATATACTATCTGACATACATGAGTCAGGAAGGTCTGGGTTCAGTCCCAGCTATCCCATTTTTTCCATGGGATGGACATGGATAAATTACCATATGTTCTTAAATATAAGGAATTTTCTCCATTTTCCCAGGGAGGAAATTGAAAAATTTTCATACCAACCAGAATTAATATAAACATTTACAAATATTGATAAAATAATCAAATATCTGTTTGTAATACTGCCACTGGCCTAATAAATTGGCTTACTTCGTGTAGCGTTCAATTAATTTATTAATTTCATCACATAAATATTTAAAATCATGTAAAATATCAATTTAGAAATTGTTTTCACTCTCACATTTTATGAAACAGTTTTATTTAAATTCTTCTTTTTGAGACAGACCCTCAAGCTGTCGCCCTGGATAGAGCACTGTGACATCACAGCTCATAGCAACCTCCAACTCCTGGGCTCAAGTGAGTCTCCTGCCTCTGCCTCCCAAGTAGCTGGGACTGTAGGCATCTGCCACAACATCCGGCTATTTTTTGGTTGCAGCCATCATTGTTGTTTGGCGGGCCTGGGCTGGAATCGAACCCACCAGCTCAGGTGTATGTGGCTAGTGCCTTAGCCACTTGAGCCACAGGCACTAGACCTTTTCAAATTCTTAATACACGGCATTGACATTAGTGTCACCTGGCAGGCTTCACAATGTATCAGCTTTATTTCCATGTGGGCTGTGTGATACTGTCACCAGAAATGTTATCCTGAGCCACAAGCACCCATTCACATAACATTAAGACAAATATTTTGTTCATTCCTCCTATCAGTGAATATTTGCACTGTCACGTTTACCAAAGACCATATAATAATTGACACATTGCTACCAAAAGATCTCTTTTTGAAGGCTGTTTATGATACATTTAACCCTTGAAACTGTGAAGTCACTGCTCCACCCTTCAGCACCGAGAATAATTAATAAACATCTGTCCCATTTCTTTGTCTTTTCCTTTGGAAGGTGACGTCTTCCTAAGCTTTTGAGACCAGAATCATCAGAGGTCATCTTAGGCTTCTGTGGAAATTAGGATGGGACAATGTGCCCCATAATTTGAGAGACTTTATAAAGATTGAACTATAATGCATGTGTCATTATGAAAGTTTTTGAAATGCTCAAAAGTCAAGAAATCATAAAATGCAAAGAAACCATAAAATCCAGAGAGAGACCAATAAAGCCCTCCTAGCAACACCGATAAGCCTAGCAAGTTGGAACTTTTGCAGGTCCTTCAGAAAGGGAGCTGTTGACTGTGTTTCCTAAAAGGGAAATAATGGCCCATAACACAGTCTGTCTCAGAACTTTCATAGTGACCTATGTATAAGGTGGCCCCTTCCTTTCTGAAGGGTAGGTTTGGAAACTAACTCATCTTATTCCATAGCATATGCAATACTTAATCTCTCTAAGCCCCTGTTTCCTTTGTTAGAGAACAGAGCTAGTAATGGTCCTTAGCTCAGGGAACAGTGATGAGGATTAAATGAGATAACGCACTACAGGGACACTGAGCGCAGTGCCATTCACCTAGAAAGTGACAGGTCTTGTCTGCTGACACTGCCCAGGTCTGGGGTTCCACAAATTAAAAATTAAAAACACAAAGACAGGCCCGAGATGACACACAGAGATCCAAAATGAAGCAGATGAGGTCAGGTTAAAGGAACTTGGATTATTATTCCAAAGAAGGAAAAATGAGTCATGTGACAAATTTGTTTCTAAAACAGAAAGGTTCCTTACACAAAGAGTAATACCGGCATGTGTTTCTGCTCCTCTTCACTCAATAAGATAGCCATGGTGTGTGTAAAGGACTTACGCCATGTAGAGAGGAGAATTTATATTCAGTAAAGTTTTGATAAATTGAATCTCTTGCTGACAGAAGCCATGAAGGACTTGAAAAGCGAAAAATCGTTTTATGCGGTTCTGTCCACAGGCAATGCTATTGGAGAAATGATTTTTCAAGGTCCCAAATTATCCCTATGTCTCTGCATGTCAAGATGAGCTACTATGTGAACTAGTAGAATGTAAAATCCAGGGCAGGGTTAGAAACTAAAAAGATGGCATATTTTGCTGAGCTGGGTGGGTATTAAGCAAATTTAGCTTTTATTATCTTTATCTTCTCTGCTCAGGGGATTACTTTACCTCCATAGATTGCCATTACTGTTGGAAAAAAGCATAAACCCTGGAACTACAAGATTTGAGTTCAATTTCCAGCTTTTCTTCTTACTGTGTAGCCTAGAACAGACTTCTTAAACTCTCTGGTAGTAAGTTTCATCATTTGGAAATGTTAGGCCACAGGGCAGTAAGGAGGCCCTAAAAAAAAAAAAAAAAAAAAAAACAATGAAAACATTCTACCCGCATATCAGACTCTTGCACCTGGAGGCAACACCCTAC
>NW_003852402.1:30199652-30224252 GCF_000181295.1 Otolemur garnettii | reverse complement strand
GGAACCCTGACGCGCCAGCAATAAACCTGCCTCTTGCTTTTTGCATCGATTCGTGATTGTGAGTGGTCTTTGGGTAGGCGACCCCCGGGGTGGGCACAACAGAAACAGTGCAGAAAAGCATCAGCATTACAGGGCTGTCGTAGGGGCTACGTGAGATGTTTGTGAGCTAGTTAAGCTCAGTACCTGGCATATCGTGGATACTCTAAGTGTTGGTTCTGTTCTCCCCTCAAACTGTGCTTCCAAACGTGCTCCAGTTTTCAGCAGCCTAAATTATCACACTGCATTGTCAGCTGACACCCTTTACAACCGCAAGAGATTTATCCCCAAATACATAACAAAGCCACATCATAGTTCGGTTTTATTTCCGGGTAACAGGTTCTCCAAAGATGGAATTGGACAGAGGTGAACAAACATCAGCGGAGTATATGGTGTGCTTAGAAGGTCTCTCATTCAACAAGGTGCTGAAAACAGTTGAGTGGTTCAGATGTTCTCTTGAAGGGGTCCTCATTCTCCGTCACAGGCCTTCCTTACAGTTGAGACAAATATCTTCACAACATCCTCTTCATCCCTTCATATGAGGGATCTGAAATGGTTTTAGGGACTCTAGCAAGGTCTATTAGTTAGGATAAAGCTCAGTATATACAGTGACTTATATAAGGCAGAAGTTCTTTTTTTCTCACATACTAGTTCAAGGTAAGTGGTACAGGGCTATCAACAAGGTATGACATTCATCTCTGAGTTCTAGGCAACTTCCATCCAGGGAGAAGGGCAGGAAGATGCAGGCAACACACTATGTGGAAAAGCAATACTGAACAGTCACAATACTTCAAATCACAACCCATTGGCCGAATCTAGTCATGTGGACACACCCACTACAAAGGAGACTGGGAAATGTGGCCTCATGTTGGGAGGCCACCTGCCCAGCAAGAGCTCAGGGAGAAGAGAGAGGAGAGTGAGGGAGAAGGGCCATAAATAGTGTCTGCTTCCCAAAATTAAAGTGGGAAGTTCACCTGGACGGTTTAACTTTTTGTTAAAAGACAGATCTTGGAAAGTACAGACAATGCTACATATACCTTTTCATCTGAAACTTGATGTGATAGTTATGGATAAAATCTAATGAATAAAGACCCCAGTAACATAAATTGAGGCAGTATGTACCTTCCTGTTTCTGTAACAGAAACTGGAGTCACTGAGTCTTATTGGGGCCAAGTTACATCTGGGAAAATCTGAATATGCTGACCCAGAAAAGACTTGGAGTAGAAATAGGTTGGATTAATGACAGCAGTTAGCCTCAATCATTTAAAAATTCAAAAGTTACGGGGAGGGCCCCTGAACAAGCCCGGGCTAGCCTGGAGAACTCCAAAAGAAGCACCAGCCCCACTCTGATGCAGAGTTTATAGTTTATGAAACACCAGGTCAGATGAAGTGACAACACCCCCCCATTTGACTGTGAGAAAATATCTCTGGGCCAAAGAATAATAATTCCTATTGGGGTCAATAATGAGTTTCCCAGGTGCCATTTATAAATCTTTTCCAACTTATTTTAGAGACTTTAACATGTTACTTTATTTCATTCTCTGGGCTTCACATATATTTTACTCCTGCAAAGAATCCAGAATATTTTTTTCGTTAATTACGCATTCATGAACTTGACAGAGTTTGTCCTAATCTCACTAATGTTCTCATCAATAATCGTTTTTCTTCTCTGGGAAGAACTTCCATGCTTTGCAAAGCACAAATGATTGTTCCCCTATTTTTTCCAACAAGGCTAAGAGAACACACTGGAATTTTTAAATCCTACAAGCATAAAAAGAAAACTACGAAAACACAAGCAAACCAAAAATCACTCTCAATCACTTCTTTGAAATGGATTCAACTAAGAGGAAGTATATCCCTTGAACTGCTTGACAGAAGAACTGGAGAAATTTGCTATAAAATTAAAGTAAACAAATCATTGCCAATTTTGAAAATTCTTAGGGGGGAAAACCACTTTATTTTCTCCTGGAGCAAATGCTAGACTGAGATGCCAGAAAATTCAATTCAGATCCCAGATGAGCCAGTAGCTAACTACATGGGCTTGTGCAAATTTCATCATGTCTTCGGATGTCAAGCTCCTTATTTGTAAAATCAGGAACTTGAAAGATGTTATTTCTGAGGTCTTTTCTCATTTGAATAGCCAATGAGTTGATGAAACTGCTGCTTACTGAAATTTTAAAAAAATTCCAGACTCACAAATGTCACAGAATTATATTAACTTTTTCCCGACTTTGCCAAATTTAGCAAATGATATAAATCCCCCCCCCCCAACAACTCGTGGGAAATTCCATATTCTAAAGACAACTTACAAAGTTAAAACATGTTAAGGGAAAACTAAGCTTTCTTCTAAAGAGCTCTCTGTTTAGCCTTTATAGATGCGTGTGTCACTTTATTGATTCTTATTGCCAAAAGGGTATTTGGAGAAGGTGGCTGCTGCCTCAAAACTTGGATTATTTATGATTCATATCCTGCTGCCAGTAAAATGTTTATAGCAGATGATACCCTTATTAATGTTGGTTTCAAAGGATTAAAGCTAATTATGGCATTGGCCTTGATCACACTTACACTGACATAAATGTGCTCCAGAATGACATTAGGACGAGCTCCCGATTCCAGCCTCCCCGTCCCCAGCATCTGCTTATCAACCTTCCACACAGACGCCAGGACTCTTTCTAAAACACAGGTGGTAAAGTGCCTCAATGACCCCACCAGCTTCCTTTCACGCCATACAAGTTATGCCATCCTAGTTCACTTTTCCCGGGCTTTCTATCGAATACCCAGAGTACCAGTCCCATGTCCTCTTCGTGGCTGTAAGAAAACTTCCGTGCAAATTCTCCACAGGCAGATACAGTCCTAGGTGCCCCCTCAGGAAGTGGAAGGAGATGTTGTGCAAAGGAAAAGGTACTGTCTCCCCTGGGCGACGCAGACCTGCCTCAGACTGTAGGCAGGATATGGAGCAAACCACACAGTGGTTCCAGGTGGGCTGGGCTTCCTCCTCCCTTGGCTCTCATTGCCTGCCATACAGACCCTATTCCTCTTTCAGGATTGGCTAAGCTCTCGCCTTCACTGTCGGCTACACCTCCTCCACGGTGCCAGGAGCTTTCTGCTCTCTGAGCTACAGCGCCCCATTGCTTGCTCTGCTGTGGCCCAATTTGGCTTTACCGAGACCCCATTGCCTTCTCTAATCCCCTCCTGTTAGGACTATTGGTTTGCTTGTTTCTCCCTAATAAATTATAACTTCCCCATAGGGAAGCCATAGTCATCTCTAGCCTGGTTGTCTAATGTCTGTTCACTGTGAGTACTTAGTAAATGCTCATTTAAAGGAAAGTTGGTCTTGTTGGTGTCCAAGCAGTAACAGCATTTAAAATCCATACAGCCAAAAGTCTAACAGTAATATCAAATGTTGGCTTTTATTTCAAATGTATCTATTATACTCCGTCATTTTCCTCCTCAAAAAATGAAAGTGGATTAATCATCTTATTTCTTTTTTAATTGAGATGAAAGTTTTCTAAAAAAGAAAACTTTTTTAGAAGGAAGAGAGGAAGGAAGGAAGGAAGGCAGTGAGCTATTGATTCTATAGCTGAGCAAAAGAAGGGAAGGAAGGGAGAAGAGATGGGGAGCGGAGGAGGAAAGAGAAGGGAAAGGAAAGGAAGGGGAGGGGGAAGCGAAGTGAGGGGAAAGGCAGGGAAGGGAAGAGAAGAGAGGGAGGGAGGGAAAGAAAAAGGAAGGAAGGAAGGGAGGGAGGAAAGAGAAAGGAAATATTTAAAAGTACAATGTCTAAAATAATTGATTTTCAAATGTTGTTTTATACCTTTCTCTGCAAATTTCCCTCCTCTCACACTTTCATAAATCTCTTTTTCACAAAATATAAATCAGCTCCATTCTAAAATGAAGAACCGATCCCCATTGACTCTGAAAAATTCATTCCTTTCCAAAGGAACAGAGGTCTCCTATTTTTAAAGATTAACAATCTAAATGGACACAGCTAATTTGCTATCACTTAGGGAGGACCAAAGCGTGCATTAACTATTCTAAATCATAGGGCCTAATGTTCATGTTTCTCAACAACAATGATACTTTGGGCCAGATAATTCTTCATTTAGAGGGTCGCCTGGTACATTGTGGGCTGTCTAGCAGTGCCCCTGGCCTCTACCCACTCGATTCCAGTACCAGCAGGTGTAATAATCAAAAATATGTCCAAACACCGTCAAATGCCCCCAGTGTGCAAAATGGCTCCCAATTGAGAACCAATGTCCTCAAAATACTCAGGTGGTAGATATAACAATCTATAGAGCCGGATAAGTGATAACAACTATCAACTCCCCGCTTATAAACTGTGTGACCTTGAGCAAATTACTTAATCCTTCTGATCTTTAGTTCATTCATCTGTAAAATGGTGCTAGTAAGACCCATTTTCAAAATTCCCATGAAGATTAAAGGGAAAAATGTACATAAAGTGCTTAGTGTAGTCTCTTGTACATTGCAAGAGCTTCATATTTATTTTTGTTGGTTATTACCGTACGTTATCAATTTCGTTGCAGTTAAAACACCATGAAATACACTTTATTGTAAAAGGTGAAAGATTTATACAATCTGAAGAGAAACCAAAGTATTATTGCAATACTAAATTCACCTTGATTTTTGAAGAGTTCTGAACTAGTAGAACCTCTGTAAGTTGACAACCCAAGGGACAGCAACAAACTGGTGAACATAAGGAACTAGGCCTACTGTCCTGATACACCCAGGGCCATGTCTGGTCTAGTCGATGAAAATTAGGTCAACTGAGGGAGTTGGGCGATGTGGGGAGGTGCTCAACTATGGAGGTCAAGTATGGTCAACTGTGTTTCAGACTGTGTTCTTCCCTGCACTCAACAGCTACCATTCTATAGCTGAGCAAAGTGTGTCAAGTAAGCAAATTATTCTGCTTATGATAAAGACTCTAGTTGTCCTCTAATAGCTAATCTCCCTTCTTCCATAATGGTAAGAAGCTCAAATATTCAGCAACTTTAAATAGAGTCAAATTTCCCAGACCCCCTCCTAATTAAGAGAGCCCATGTGACAAAGTTCTGGCCAATAGGATAGAAGAAGAACTTGTATGCACACCTGAAGTGTGGCTGCTCATTGTCCCCTGTTATTCAGCCTGTTGCTCAGAACATGGATGTGATGGCCAGAGCACCAGTTGGGACCACACCAGCAAAAACCACAACCTGGAGACAGTGAAGTGCAACGTTGGAAGCCGCCTGGGTTCTAAATATATGCAGTATGGCACTGCCGTACCAGCTCTGAACTGCCTACATCTTGGCTTTCAAGTGAGAGAGAAAGAAAACTGTCTTCTTTAAGGCACTGTTATTTTGAATCTCTGCTAGTCATAGAACAGATTGAACGTGTTTTACTGGCTCACAAGTGTGAGATCAGGCAGCAAGCCTGCAGGCACTGCAGACCTGCCGGTGCAGCCCCGTTCTCTATAACAGGGGATAAAACCTTTATCTGTGGACCAATTTGTTGCTATCCCTTGGGTAGTCAACTTACAGAGGTTCTTCTAGTTCAGAACTCTTTAAAAATCAAACTGAATTTAGTATTACAGTAGATGACCTGTGACTGGTGAGCAGAGCACTGTTATTTATCAGTAACAGTTGATAAAATGGATTCCGCATGAAACATTGAACTATTTTTTCAACATCTGAAAATATGACACAGGTACTTTAACGGAGATTGCATTGAAACTGTAGATTGCTTCAGGTAGTATAGATACTTTAACAGTATTAATCTGACCATGTCTGGTAATTCATGCCTATAATTCTAGCAATTTGGGAGGCCAAGACAGTCGATTGCTTGTGTTCAGAAGTTTGAGACCAGCCTGAGCAAAAGCGAGACCTTGTGTCTACTAAAAATAGAAAAAATTAGGTGGGCATCATGGTGGGCACCTGTACTCTCAGCTACTCTGGAGGTGAGGCAAGAGGATTGCTTGAGACCAAGAGTTTGAGGTTGCTGGGAGCTATGACACCACAAAACTCTACCCCAAGGAGACAGAATGAGTCTCTGTCTCAAAAAAAAAAAGAAAGAAAGAAAGAAAAGAAAAACAAGGTTGATTCTTCCCAGCCATGTGCATGATGTGTTCTCCCATCTGTTAACATCCTCTGCAATTTCTTTTCTCAGTGTTTCATGATTCTTTCTGTAGACATCCTTCACATCCTTTGTTAAATATATTCCAAGGTATTTTCTTTTTATTTTTTCGAATGCTACTGTGAAGGGTATTGTGTTTTTGATTTGGTTCTCAGCTTGACGGTTATTGGTGTATATGAAGGCCATTGATTTGTGTATATGATTTGTGTATTTGGTTTGTGTATATTGATTTGTGTATTTGGTTCTCAGCTTGACTGTTGTTGGTGTATATGAAGGCCATTGATTTTTTCATATCCTGAGACATTGCTGTATTTCTTTATCAATTTCACAAGTCTTACGGGGGAAAAAAATTGATACAATTGTGCCCATCACACCTAGCCAACTCAAACTGTGGCTCCATGTCACATGGTTAAAAAAATTCAAAATGTTGGTTCTGCCCCTTTTAGTCAAGAATTATGAAGGAGATTAGTTCCAGCTAGCGCTAACAAAGTACAGAAATGGAAGTGATACTTCCACCCAAAGTTTGCTTGCTGCCTAAGTTATTGGACAAGTCTATTAAATTCAGGGCCTTTTAAGAAAAGAAAAGCTAGCTGGTTAGGTTTGTGCTCACACTGCATCCTGTTTGAGGGGAGATAAAAATTCTGTTGTCAGCCTCTATCAATTGAGAGTTTTCTGCCTGCCCATGGAAACCAGCCTAGCAGCAAAGATCACGTTCGGGGCGTTGCCGTCTCATCCACGCCTACTTTCTGTGGAACAGGATAAAACTAGTGTCATAGGCCAAATTATGTTCCTCCAAATTCAGGTGGCTATCCCAACCCCTGTATCTCAAAATATGACTGCAATTTGGAGAAAAGGTAATACCTTCGAAGAGGTAATTAAGTTAAAACAAGGTCGTTAGGGTGGGCCCTCATCCATTATAAATGGAGTCCTGATGAGAAAAGGAGATTGGGACACAGACAAAGAGGAAGACCATGTAAGAAACAGAGGGAGGGAGAGGTCGGCCATCGGCAAGCCAAGCAGAGAGGCCTCAGAAGAAACACACCTACTCACACTCGATCTTGGACTTCTGTCCTCCAAAACGGTGAAAGTTATACCTTTCTGTTGTCTGAACCATCCAGTCATGGTACTTCGTTACAGGTGCCCTGGGTAACTACCACAAAAGACAGAGTGGTGAGAAGAGCACAGGAGTCAATACGTGAGACCACACTCTTAGCTTCAAAAACCATGTGAAAATGAGTCTTTAGGCTTTGCTTACTCAAAGGGGTGCCAGCCAGAAACAGACAGACCAGCTACTTTTATAATTTGGGGAGGAAATTGTAAGCCTGGCCTTACAAAGCTTGTGATCATTCAAACCCCCTAAAGCAACCCCTGGCATCCAAATCCTCAATGTGCAGGAAGGGGGCTGAGAAAGAGGGCAAACTATCCGTGGCAGGCTCCAGATGTGTCAGAGAGGATAATGAAAGATGACAGATCCTTTCATAAAGCGTAGAACCAAGAGCTGCCAGATGTGCTAGCACAAGACTTACTCCCCTACCAGGACCGGGGTTCTTCCCAATTCTAGGCTAAGAGGATCTGATAACTGCTATAGCCTTGTGACTGGACAGGATTTTCATTACGTTTTTTTCATTTTGAGATGGGAGTTTTTGCTGCACTGACCACACTGCGACTCTACTGCAGTGTATCAGATGAGATGGGACCTAAACAGAGCTCTACTCTGACCTGCCTGGAGGAAGAAAGCGTCACCAGAGACCCTGGACTTTGAGCTCATTGCAATAACTGGATGAGATTCTGAATTGTCTAGCTCGAGAGAGGTTGAGTGTACTCCAGGTGTGGGCAGAATATACACATGCAG
Source organism: Otolemur garnettii (assembly GCF_000181295.1). Classification (NCBI taxonomy): domain Eukaryota; kingdom Metazoa; phylum Chordata; class Mammalia; order Primates; family Galagidae; genus Otolemur; species Otolemur garnettii. Next base: position 30,216,241 of record NW_003852402.1, on the reverse strand, counting down.
GTTTCCGCCTAGATGGAGCAGGGTAGAGATTATTGACTGTCTCTGAATTTGTTTTTCACTTCTTAAAACCCCCAAATTATAGCTAGGTATTGATTTCACTGCCCAAAATAAAGACATTGCTCAGACTCCACATGGCCATGTGATTTAAGTAACGACCAGCAGGAAGTAAGCAGACATGATGTGTGGAGCTTCCGAGATCTGTCCTTAAAGGAGGAGTGCATGCCTTCCTTCCCGACCTCTCCATCCCACTGCATGGAATTGGGGTGTAAAGGCCAGCACTTCAGAGTGAAGGTCATGAGGAAAGAGGTCATGTGCCCAGTCCACCAGCCTTGGCAGGATGGAAAGTTGAGAGCAACCTGTCCTGGATGCCCAAGAAGTCATCATTTCAGCCTCTATATAGATGTGTGAGAGAGAAACAATACATGCTGTGTGTAAGCTCGTGTTATTTCTGGGTCCCCATTATTCACAACAGAACACGCAGTCCAAATATTAGACTAATATTCTATGTTTCCTTTTATCTGCAGACCTGGAAAGGAAAAGAATAAAAGGATAAAAATAAAGGCAGAAACCCGCCATAGGATTCTTAATTCTAATTACCCTGATGCCTTGAGAAAAGGTTCCACGTACATTCCACTCTACAGGAGTATTATTTGGATAGCAAAGAATTCTGGGAAAAGCAAAGGAGACAAAGTGGGAAGGTGAAGTCAGACACGGAAGAGACGTTCAGAATCTGCCTGTAGGGCTTAGAAGCAGAGCAGCGTGACTCACCTCCGGGAACGCTGTCCTCATGTTGAGTCAAAAGGGAAGATGCTGATAGAGATGGAAAAGAAATTCAGATACTTGTCCTGAAATGGGTTATGCTAATTTTCCCAGTTACCCAGGTCCATCTTTATCCATAAATAATCTCAAAGTGAAACGATGACTTTCATAATTTTTTCTTTGGTTCTGAGATAAAGGAAAAGGGAAATAGCATCTTGTTTGAAAAGAGCCATTTGGTACCTACATACTCACCCAGAGGCCTGTGGTTCACCACACATTGCCCATTTCTATTAATGAGAATTGTGTTGATGAAACTCCAGCCAGCACATTCCATCTTTTAGTGAGTCTGCTAGCTCAGACTTTTCAATACTTAGAAAGCTGTCTTGGGGATACCATAACAATTATTACAACAAATAGCATGTGTTCTTGTACATATTTGATTTCATAATCATTTTTGTAGACTCCATTAGCCAACACATTTGGAGAGACACATTGTTTGGCCCAGTCATCTGATAATAGCAATTACATGAATCAGGGAGTATGAAGTGTGAAGTTAAGGAGTTAAGTTATAGGTAGAGAAAAGAGAAGCATGAACTCTTTTTTAGAAGAAATTACCTGAATTCAGTCAATGGCCCAAGTGAACGTACTTCTTTTTCTAGACTGCTACACAAACCACATTACTTTTTGCCTCTACTCGTAAGGCTGGTTACAGCCTAATTTAAACCCCTTACACATTATAATTCTCTACTAAGTGGGCTGAAGAGCACATGGTCTCAGTCACCTACTGAACATATGACATAAGGTGCAAATTCATTTATTTGAGCCCTGATATTAATGGACCTTCTTGACTTTAAATCAGACAATACCAGGTGATGCTTTCAATCCAAAACAGACGTGCCCTGGAGAATTAAGGGACTTTTTCAAGGTTTCAAATACAAAGAATGCTTCTAACCTGCTCACAATTAGCCATTACATGCTATTAGGCGCTGTTTAATTGGGATTGTCACTCTCAATTAATCAGTGACAAGCGAATACAAGAGCGAATAACCAAAATTAGGTACACATGTTACCAATTATTTCCATTAGGGATTATAATGCAATCTTATGTTTTGCCTTCATTTTTCTCTCTTCTCTAGCTCCAAGAAATGATGTAAAATTAAACCAGTGAGGGAGCAAATCTTAAACATAACTTGTTCCTTCAAATTGTACAAGAACCACATGCAGCCAAGCTCCTGTGGTTCCTCAGCTGTGATGCTGCATTCTGTCCTCTGCATTTGCTCTGTGGTGTAGCTGATCAGAATTCCATGAGAGAGTCCCAAGAATAAGCAGGTGAGTCTCCTTGTAATTCAAACAGAAAACTCAGTCCTCTTTTCTTTACTGAGAAATAACACAAGGTTTAGCCTGTGAGATAAACCTCCCCTGTTGTTCACACGAGTGTTCAGCGTCCTTGTTATGATTCCCTAGGCTTCTCATTGGTAGTCCTTTAAAGAGTATTTTATTGGGGTGATGGGAGGAAAAAGAAGAGAAGGGCTGCATACAATGATGATGCATCGAGCTAAAAAGATCTTCAGCTCAGATCTGCATTTGGAGCTGGTTTAAATAGCCATCCCCCAGAATTGCACTTCAAATTTGAATTTCCTGGTCCTGACAGCTTTAAAATTTATATTTAAATGTGGGTGTTTAAATATACATATTTAAATGCATGTATATTCAAATATAGATTGTTTTTAAATTTTTGGATTATGCCAAGCCCTTTATATAAATTGAGCATGATTTAAAGAAAATGTGTACCTGAACGTGACTCAATTCCCATTAAGTATTAACCTGTTTCCTATTTTCATTTGTAGTTAAAAAAAACTACAAAATCCAAATATATTTGGAAATTGTCATTTTTTTTCCTCATAAACACGATCCACTTCTGGATTCCAGTGAAGCAATCGTCTTACTGTGATAGCTTGACAGGTTACAAAACACCACAGATTTAAAGTATGACTTTAAACTGTTCCACAAAGCATGGAGATACCATAATATGTAGCTGATGCTGAAGTTAAATCACTTCCCGTGACTGGTCCTTTTTATGCTCAAGAGTGCTGAGAATTTTTGAGTCTTCCAGCCATGGACAAGGTCAACCCCAGTGCTAAGAATTTGAGTCTTCTGCTTATGGACAAGGTCAAACCAAGAGCTCACGACTTTTTCGAGCACAGAGATCAGGAGTTTTCTCTAAGAGAAAAAACTTTGACTCTCTAAGAGCCAAATAGTAAATATATTAGGCTTTGTAGGCCACAAGGTCACTGTTAGAACTACTTGACTCTGCCATTGCCGTGAAAGCATCTACAGGCACCATGTAAACAGATGGGCGTGGCTGTATTCTGATAGAACTTTATTTACAAAAACAGAACACAGGCTCGATTTGGCCCTTGAGGGTTTCAGTTTGTCAATCTCTGTTTTAGCTCCCACACCTCTACCTCTCTCCAATCACTTTTCATCTTTCATCTCAACATCCTAGAAAATAAAGTGACTTTGATGTTAAGGATTTTAACATCAAAGGGAAGGAACTGGAATTATTTAGGGAACTTGATCCCCATTGATCCACATGCCCTACCCCCCAATTTTTATTTAGTAAATTTTATGTAGGTCTCAAACATGCGAATTTTCTTAAACCTTCCCAGTTAATTCTGATTCAAAGCCAGATTTGTGCTTTTTCTGCTTTAGATAATGGCCCTCAGCCTCTACAGTGTAGAGACTATACTAACAGTGGAAATATCACCTTTGACAAGAGTCAAGGTAACTAATACTAGCTGGTATGACAATACACCCAAATCTCCATGGCTCAGTCCCGTGAACATGTATTCCTGTCCCATTTAACCCTCTTTTAGTTCATATTTATGCCATCTGGAGCTCTTGGAAAAAAGAAATGGAGAAGATGCATCAGCTCTTAGTTGTCCTAACACGTGTGGTATCTCTGCTCACATTGCACTAGCCAGATGACTATTCCTATGGCTTCAACGTCACTGCCAACGGCGACGAGAAGTTAAAAAGAAGTACATTGCTATTTGGTGAACTCTAACAGCTCACCTGACATATTTGTGTCTAAACTCCTCATCTGTCAATCTGTGGCACCACCTAAGACCTCCAGACCACACAGAAAGAGCAGATGTTCCAAATACAAGTGGCCATCCATGAAGCTCTGTGCAACTCTGGAATAGACAGATTAACGTCCAAACCAATTACGTACACCCACCTTCTTGCCAAGGTTAAGTACTTGGAATTCTGGAAGGGAGCAGATTTTTATTAATCAAACCAGGTCTCTTTTAAACATGAAATGAATTCATTTTGTGAAACTGGATCTGTGCTGGTCTTTAGCTTCTAAATTGGATCCCCACAGATAGGAGTCATGGCAAGAAAGAAAACAGCAATTAGCGGATGTATGAATTGTCCTCATGATTACAAAGTTTGAGCGTTTGCTTAGGTAATACTGTGTGTATCCTTGATACATCATTGGAATATGAAGATGAAGAAGAAACGTGGAGATGGCCAGCTCTAAGCCAGTTGCAAAGCGGCCCACTCCCAGCTCTCATAAGTGGAGGAAAATCCCTAACAGGGAGGCATCTGCTTGAACACTCACAAACACAAATGTGACTTCAAAAGTTATAGCCCTCTTTTAAAAAGAGAGAGAGAGGAGATGAGGAGACCTCCTCCACCAAAAAAGAAAAAAACAATGTTGTAATGTTGTAGATCCTTAAATTCTTAGGAGAAAAAAATAGGGGTTTCTATTAATGGAGGATGGATTTCAACGAGATGTTCGAAAATTTTCTAAATGCCCAAGATGTTCCGTGGTCTTCCCCACACAGAAACTTAAGAGCCTGCGAAACCATTGGCTGAGGAAGGTGTAGGTCTATCAGGGAGGAAGAACTAAAGAAATACTTGGGAAAATCACAATTTCCTTTACTGAGAATGACGTGATCTTTGTCCATTTGATCTGTTTATTCAAGGTAAAAAAGACATGCTAACCAACGAAAGGTACTGCCTTACTGTCTTACTGTGTAGAGCACTTGTTCAGCACAAACTGTGACCTTAAGGGCAGCACAAGAATGGTTTCCTTCAACAGACTTCTGGGTTATCACCAAGTGAAGCTGCTGCTATGTAAACCCTGCCTCTTCACCTTTCATCTCAGGGCCTGTATCGGAGTGCCGTGATTATTAACCTGATAACTATCTCAACTCAGTTTATCTTTCAGTTGATCCAGCAGTCTCAATAATTCTGGGTAACCAGCCACCTCCGAGAAAACACAAAACATTGTTCAGCCAACGTGACAATATTTGGCTCTTATGCCAGCCCCAAGGAGACACAGGCTTATACACACCATATGACAAGGCTATCTCTAATATGTTCAGCTGTGAGATGCATTATTTAAACACTGAGTAGTCTTGACAAATAAACCCCCTTCTTAAATATAATGGAATTAATCTCTGATCCATTCACCAGAGAACTGTTAGAAATAACTGTTAAAGCACCATGGTGTACAGCTAGTGGTATCTTCAAAATATTCAATAGTATCTTTTAAAGAGTATAAAGCAACAATTTCTAGAATATTAAGCTTAGAAGACTGGTGTTTTGGAGGAGGAATGGGGTTGTATCTCCTTTAGAATACTGGGTCCCTCTGTATCTCACAATTATAGAAATCTTATACATTATATTTAGTTCCAATAAAAAACAGGTCACTATTGTTTCTATAGATAAGAATTTGAAACTGTGAGACTTTATCTAATAAAGTTTTAAAATGTCATTGTTAATTTAGAATAATGCATAATTAATATGCAAAAATTGGGAGTTTATCATTCATATATCCCAAAGCCTAGTACAAGTATATCACATTGCACAGTTTAGAGGTATTATTTGTTGATTAAAGTATATTACAAACAAATGCCCTTTCCCCCGATTTCAAGATCAACAGGAAGCTAATGAGATATTGCCACTTACTTAAGGCCATGGAGTTCATAAGTCATACGTATTTAGAGCAGAAGTGATCTTGAGGGATTATCTGAAAACAACATCATTTTACAGACAAAGAAAGAGATGCCCAGAAAGGTTAACTAATATGTGAAAGGAATTAAATCTTGGCAAGACCTCTCTGGGTTCTCATATGGCCTCAATTTTCCAGCTGTACATAACAGCAAAGGGTGGTTTTCCATGGATGCACTGGAAAACTGGGCACTAGAAAGATGTTTGAATGACAGGCACTCATAAACACTCCTAAAGGAAGCAAGGATCATTGGCCTTGAAATAGCCCAACTGCGATTCACATGTGCTAAATGACAACTTCTTGCTCATCTGTTGAAATTCACTTGTCATAAAAATAACAAACATTTTCCACTTGTTCCTAACTCATTCTTGTTAACAATGACAGATGACTCATTGTGAAACAACTCTTGACAGTTTCCAATTGCTTGGTGGATTCTCTTAACTGCCCTTTACTCGGTCAAAGAGCAGCCACGTCTAGCCCTTTGGGCCCTTTGGGTAGAAACTCTGTGGAAACAGCCCTTGCTACATCATTCACTTAATTGGTTCAAGAATAACACCAGGGAGACCAAAGTTAACCTGATCACACTTGGTACACCTCATTCCAGGCAGGAAAGAGAAATGTCCGCAGGTCCAATGAAAACCACACAAGCAACCATTTAGGTAAATGGGAACAAGCTTTTTCCCAATACTATAGCACAATCCCAAGAGCATTTCGAAAAGCCCCTCCCACTTTTATTTCCATATACAAAAGCCTGCACATACATTTCTACCAAAAAAGGTACAGAACAGAATCCTTTGTGTCATAATATTTTAGAGCTCAAATGTATTGTTTTTGTAGGCAAGCGAGGAGATCCACAAAGTTGAAAGCATTTATGTACTGTCGGTCTCACCACCAGTTCCCAGCAGAACTCAAGGAAGAATCTACTTCTGCTAAGTTAAACCCTACATGTTCTCACTCACATGCGGAAGTGAAAAACAAAAGTTGATGCGTAGTGGTGAAGAGGGAGGGGGATTAGGGAGAGATTCGGTAACAGATACAAAGTTCCAGCTAGCTGGAGAGAGGAAATTCTAGCATTCTATAGCACTGTAGGATGGCCTTAGTTAACAATAAGATATAGTTTCAAATACCTAGAAGAAAGATATTGAATGTCCCTAATAAAAGAAATGATACATGTTTGAGATGATGGATGTGCTAATTGTCCTGATCTGATCGCTATATATTCTACGTAAGATGACATCACTACATGCATCACAAAAATGTATAATAGCTTTGTGTCCATCAGAAAAATTAAGAAGTTTTTTTTTATTTAAAAAAAAAATCCACTCCCCCTGATGCCTACTCTAACATTCTTTTTGTTACATTCCTAGCTCACAGTGACTCATTAAAACTTCTAACAGGCTGTGTGTAAAAAGAATCTTACATAATGGCAAAATTTAGATTTCTAATTGTATTCTCATCTAATTCGAAGCTATTGCTGAAGACTCCCTGTATGAAAAGTTCTATTGTAGATTACTACTATAACTTCTCCTCTTTTTCTCTTCACTTAAACACTAATTTCAAACTGACCAAGAAATGTACTGCTCTGCCCAGTGGTGCTAACCAGGCCTGAACGAAAACAAAAATCATTTTGTCAGGGTGGAGGAAATTGGAAGGAAATATTTGTGACTTCCTTTCATGATGTTTTAAAGTTGATTTCATAATGATGACTTTTGAAAAAGTGCTGATGCTCTCACTTTGAAAATTATGATGGGGCCTTTCTGAGGAAACAGGGGGACCTGAATTGAAGATTAACCTTGAATCAAAAAGGAAAAGCAGAATGATAAGATCAAAGGCCAAATCAGCCCTACGGGCTTCAGGTTCTCTGAAGAATTTGTTCCTTTCCCAAATATCAGTTAGAATAAAGTAGATGTATAGTTATTTACTCTGCCAGATATGATCAAAGCATTACCTTCTACATCCATGGAACAGGAATTTCCATGCATTGGCAAGGTTAAGGGAGCCCTTTTTAAAAGTTCATTAGAACTTCTGCTAGTACACTTTTCTCTTCTGCATTTATTTCCAGAAAGCAAGAGGTGAAGATTATAGTGCTGAAGAAAAAAATGTCATCCTGAGTCACAAAGTTAAGAATGTCTAGAGTCACTATCCTAATAAAACATTTTTCTGGAGATTTATACTTGTGCTGATTCACAACTTCCCACACACTCAGGGGAGGAGGGGAAAGGAGGGTCCGCCTCTTCCAGTTAACTATAAAATGTATGAAACCAACAAAAAAAAAAAAAAGAAAGAAAGAAAGAAATCATGTGGTTACTTTAGAAATTAAGATGCTCCCAAGTAAATGTATTTTTGAATGAGTCATTTGTTGGGTGGGGGAAGATAGCATTATGGAGAGAAGAGGATACTCCCTCTGATTTTACATTTTAAAAAATCACAGAAACAAATGGCAAACTAAGTTGCACAAAGACAGATCATCCCAGCTGAGGAGCTAAACTTACAAATTGTAAACCAAGGAGATGAATGACAGCTGGCCAAGAGACCCTGGCATGATAAACAGTAGACAAGCGGGCCAGGTACATGGATACTCTGATACTCTTTCCTTTGCAAGCAACAATTTCTCTCAAGGATAAGGGGAGGAAACTGACATTCCTTTAGGCCTTACTACACGCTATCCCACATACTGGATGCCTTTTAGACTCAGTGTAAGCCTACAGTGTATGATTCATCTCGTTTTATACAGATAAGAAAGGCCCAGACTGGGAAAGGAGACCCAATGTATACTAACTACTATTATGCACATTTATCCAACAAATAAATATGAATTAATTGTTCCACCAGACTTAAATTAACCAGAGAATTAAAAAGATCCTAAGTTTGTTCAAAACTAAAATAACAAATCTAACGTGCCTTGGAGACATCAGGACTAAGGGGAACATGAAACGTTCATCTCAGTTTACCACCTAGAGCATCGGGGACTGTTAACACACGCAGAGAGTGTAATGATGAACTGATTGTTCAGAATCCACATTTGTGTATGAAATAATTCAACATCTGCATTGTCCATTACAGAAGCCACTAGCAATAGGTAGCAATTTAATTTAAACTTAAATCAGTTAAAAGTTCAATCGTGAAAACTTCACTTCCTCAGTAGCTACACATCAAGTGCTCCACGGCCACACGTGGCAAGTGGTTGCTGTTTTGGAAGGCACAGGTATAGAACACTCCACCATCACAGAATATTCTGTCGGACAATAACTCTACAAGGAATTTAACCCAGGATCTCATTCCAGAATTTCTTAAAAAATACTTTACATTTGTATAGCACGTCAAGATTTTCCAAAGACTGAAAACGTTTATATATCTGACCCATGCCAAAATTACACCCCTCCTGTGGTGAAGGAATGTGAAATCAAGAGAAGGGAAGGGACAGAGTAGGTCATGTATCAGTACTCAAGAACAGAAGGGAGAATCCCAGTCCCCCAGTTCAGCCTGTCCAGGGCATAGTGCAGATACACTCCCACAGCCATCCCAAGTGGCTTTGAATCCCAGCTCCAATATAGACTATAATATGCTGTGGAAAAAGTAACTTTTCTGGGCTTCTGAAAACTATGATGGATAATAGCAAGTCCACAGAAAGTACCATTAACTACCCGATAGTGAACTTGGCATACTACCCACTGTGGCTACCTCCTCTTGAACATCAAGCAAGATTTTTTCTTTTAATCTTAATTAAACATTTTTTTCAATGTTAGTTTCTACAAGTAGAATCAACAGAAGTGGTTCACAATTGAGGAAGCGGATTCTGGTACGTTGGCATTTCCAACTGCTACATACACTCACCTCTCAGCTACTGTAGTTGTGCTACCTCACAATTATCAGAATTAAAGGAGAAGTTAAATAGCACATAAGATCTGACGTGTAGACGTTCAGTGGATACAGATTCCTTCTTCACCTCCCTTCCCGTTAAGTCTTCCTGGCAATGCACCCGTGGCACCACACAATTTAATCCGTGATTCTATCCTGAATGTGTGAATGACTCTGCAAGCTAGTTTACCATGAGATGGTATAACATACAATTTCCCTAGACTATATATTACAAATTATAATGGAAAATAAAATGAAGTATTGAGAAATTCATTTTGCAGCGAGATTTAAGAACATAGCTGATCCATATATTAACTATCCAGCTAATGACAGGTATAGTTTAAAATGTTTCTTCCAAAATAAATAGAAATGAAATGTTTCTTCCATTTTGCTTAGAAGATCTGAAGCAGACATATCTTCCTAATTATGTTGGATTCAAGATTCAAAACTTGATCTACAAGTCTTACTTAGGTCAATGATTTATAATGGCAGGGGAGCTCTCTGTTCTGGAAGCAACTATAGTTTCATTAACGTCAATTTTTCAAAAATATGTTTATGCTATATTGATACATAAAAGAGTCCTAAAATAAAAGAATGATGACAGAGTAGTCGACATTCAAAGAGTTGGTTGTTTTATGCATCTTTTGGTTGGAGCTAGAATCCATTGACTTCAGAATAGGTTCAAAGTTGTGAATCTTAAAATACCTGCCACGAATCCGCCCCTGGATAGGTAATATTTTGCTTCTCAGAGCCTAGAGAAGCTCCACATATACATTTCACTGGAATCTGATACCAACCCTGTAAAGCCTAAAGTAGGCCAGGTATTATCCCATTTTCCAGGTGAGGAACTTGGGAATTTAAGAGTTTACATAACACAGATAATTATAAAGCAAGGACTTGGATTCAGGAAACTTGATTCCTCCTTTGATGGCTTTCCTTTTATCCAAATTACCAAATTAAGTGAAGCTTTTATTAAAACAAGCCTAAACACAGTCACTACCTTTTATCTATTAAATCAAAATCAGTATATAAAGAGCATGGCCACGTGGACCAGACCACAGAGAGCCAGTAAATGGAAATCAGAGAAACCCGAAGGGGATACACAGGCAGCAAAGTGAATGAGCTTGTCTCTGAGCTCCATGATCACTTCTGTTTTCTACAGAATTTTTATTTATCACTGGGAAGAGCTATAGACAGAATGCATATTGGGTTTACAGAGGGCACACATTTGAAAGAAATGGTGAAAACTCTGGGGAATAAAATTGGCATTCAAAATAGTCTCAATGAACAAAAATCTAACCAAAGGAACCTGTTAGTGAGATAAAGGTGAGACCCTGCTGTTATAGGCAGGGTATGTGTCCCCTCGAATTCTTATCGTGAAGCCTTAATCCCTAGTACTTCAGAATGTCACTGTTTGGGGAAACAGGCCCTTTAAAGGGGTGATTGAGTTAAAATGTGGTCCTCAGGGTAGTCCCCAATCCCATCTGACGTATCCTTATAAGAAGAGGGAATTTGAACACAGATAGACACTAGGGATGTCCATACACAAAAGGAAGGTGAAGACACAGCCAGAGATGGCCACCTGGAAGCCGGGCAGGGCTGACCCCTTGATCAGAAAAAGCCAAACATGTCAACACTTTGACCTTGGACTTCCAACTTCCAGAACTCTGAGAAAATAAATGTCTGTTGTGTGAGCCACCTGGTTTGTGGCATTTTGTTAGGGCAGCCCTACCAGACTCACACATCCCCACTTGGGAAGGAAACGAAACACCTGTTGACTGTAAGAGCAACAATATCTGACTGGACAGGGTGAGCTGGCAGAGGAGAGGGACAAGCTTCCACGGATAGTAAGCTCTTATAAGTTCACCAGGGATTTGACTACCAAAAAAAGCACAGCACACAATGAATTAGTAAAGGTGTGATATTTACAGTCACAAGGTTTCTGGTCTCAGACACATGGTTTGTTTCAACCCTGTCATGTCCTAGTTGTTTGACCTTGAGAAGGTCATGTCTGTCTTTGTCTCAGGGTCCTCATCTGTGAAATGGGAATAACATCTACTTCAAAGGACGGTTGAGAGGGACTTGACAGGTAATAAACATCTAGTGCTCAGCCCAAGGTCTGACATGGGGAAGACAAAAAATAAAAGCCACTGTTTTCAATACAGTGTCATCCTCACCATCAGCATTGTAGGATGAGTCTCAACTGGGCTTGAAGAAAATCAGATCACATCTGAATCCGGTGTCAGTACTGGCTCTTCAACCACCTCCCCTTAAAAATGCTAATAAGGATATCAGCAAACACTGCCATTCGAGTATCTGCGCTGTGTCTTTGACCTAACTTGGCGACAGCATCCAGGTAGTAATGACACAGGGGAAGGGAACTTGCCCACAGATAATATGGTTATGGGGCCCACATCTTAACCCTTGTTCCCTACCCACGAAAGCATTTTGAATTGAACTACATATGTAAACTATACACTTTGTCCCAGGAAACGGGGCAGAGCCAAAGATAGACTTGTGTTTCCCCTCTTTAATTTCATCTTCCCAACTGTCCTTTCAACTCTGAATCATTACCAACATTTTATAAGGAAACTGAAATTGAAGCCCACAGAGCCAGGCCGCGGTGGAGCCGGGATTCCCAGCTGAGTGTGTCCGACGCCAGCTGATCTTCTCTTCTTCCTGTAAGCTCAGAGAGAGAGGACTTGGAACAATGTCCAATACGAAAAATGACCTGGGGATATTAAGAACACATGAAAGAACACACCCTTGTTTTTAAATGTTATAAAGTTGGCTACTGAGAAGATGGACTCGGTTCTGTGCTATCAGTAGGACCAGACCAAGGAATGGAAGTTACATGGGGCGAGAGTGCACGTCAAGGCTGAACACTGTAGTGTGTAATCAAATGCAGAATAGGTTTCTTCAAGAACAGTCGCATAACCACTTAGCAGGAATGCTGTGAATTATCAGTAGTAGTTGTGAATAGGTAACTTAAAACAATTCATGAACTGTACCCAGGCATCGAGGATGTGCAGGCAGCAGGAATCCTGAGACAGGCAGACACTAACATTTGCAATTATTGGGTGTCCTAGCAAACTGTTACCAGCAAGAAAATGTACTAAATCTCCAACCATGGGGACTAAGATGTAGGACTCCAGTCCAGAGTTGAGGTCCAGACAATGAAAGATGGAAGGTCACGGGAGAAGTGAACATGGTCGAGTGTTCAGCTGCAGGGCTGTAAGTGTTGGACAGAGTGCTGTCTAAAGCAGAATGGGTTAGAGCAGTGGTTCTCAACCTTCCTCCTGCTGCTGCCCTTTAATACAGTTCCTGTGGGTCGTGACCCACAAGTTGAGAACTTCTGGGTTGGAGGCTCAGTGCAGTGACTGGCGTAACAGTGTGCACCGTTGGCCAAGGGACATAGTGACTGCTCACTAAATATTGGATCACATTACTATTATTCCTGAGTATAGATTTGGTCCCAGGATTTGGCTTTAGAGCCAAAGCTAAACTTGTTACCTTTTCCCAGAAGAGGACAGCAACGTAGAAGTAAGGACTTCAACAAACCCTGGGAGCTTCTACTTTTAAACCAGAAAATATGAAAAATTCTACTTCTGAGAACTGATACCTACTTGTGGACGTTTCTGGACTTAAGAAAGGATGAAGCTTAAATTGTGGTTAAAGTTTCCTGTCACAGTTCTTCTCTTAAGTAAAATAGTTTACATATGTAGTTCCATTGAAAATGCATTCGTGGGTAGGGAGCAGGGGTTGAGAACGGAGGCCCGACAACCATATTATCTGTGTGCAAATCCCTTCCCTCTGTGTCATTACTGCCTGGATGATCTTGCCAAGTTAGGTAAGATCCCTAAAAGTCAGTTTCCCAATCTGTAAAATGGACATGATCGTAGATAGTACCTCCCTCAGAAAGCCAGTACAAGGATTTGTGAAGCACAGAAGTGCCTGCATATATAGCAAGAATAACCTATTATTGCAATTCTGGCTAATTTTCAGCATTGTGACAAGCATAAGAGACTGGTGATCAATAAGGCACGATTCCTGATCCTAGAGAAGCATCGGGACTAGTAAAGAAGACTCAAAAGCAGAATTCCAATAAAGTGGCAACTGATCAATGGCTTTGCCTACCACTGGGAATAATGGGGCCAGAAGGCAGAGGTAGCTAATTTAACCTGGAAAGCCTTCCTGGAAAGGGAATATGTAAAGTCTTCAAGTATGAATAGATGGCAGAGTCCACGAGAGTCTTTGGAATCTTTTAGTCAAAAGAGATTTGACCCGAAATGTTAGCAAATAAAATCCTTTCTAAAAGTCCTGATTTGAGCTGGGCATGGTGGCTCACACCTGTAATCCTAGCACTCTGGGAGGCCAAGGAGGGTGGAGACCAGCCTGAACAAGCGCAAGACCCCATCTCTAAAAAATAACCAGGCATCATGGTGGGTGCCTGTAGTCCCAGCTTCTTGGGAGGCTGAGACAAGAGAATCACTTGAGGCCAAGAGTTTGAGGTGGCTGTGAACTGTGACACTACAGCACTCTACGAAGGGTGACATAATGAGACTCTGTCTCAAAAAAAAAAAAAAAAAGTCCTGATTTGATAACAAAATAATAATAATAAACCGGCAGATTAAAAGACTGTGATCATAACAGATGGAATATGACAATCATTTTGTCTAATTTCTTTCTAGCTTTTACCCAATTATTGATATGAATGTATGTCAGTTGGAAAGTATTTGCCCAAAGAACTGGAGAAAAAAAGTCACTTGAAAACAGGTCATGAAACTCACCTTTCAAAGGATTCAGGGAAGGAAAGAATAAGCAAAAGAACTACCTTACAAGTGGAAAAATATGAAATAACTGATGAAATATCACCTGTAACACTGCCAATAAACAGAATCCTCTTCTAGGGCAGGGGATATTTCTTTTTCTCTCTGTAGCTCCAACTCCTAATGCAATACTTGCCTGTAAATGTTTGATTAATTAACACGTAAATATAATTGAACTACTGGCTATCTAAAAGATGACTTTTTTTTTTTTTTTTTTTTGCAGTTTTTGGCTGGGGCTGGGTTTGAACCCACCACTCCAGCTTAAGGGGCCGATGCCTTACGGGGCCGGTGCCTTACTCCTTTGAGCCACAGGTGCCACCACCACCACCCCCCAAAAATAACATTTTTAGAAACTGTGCCTCCCAGGCATTTTATTAGAAAAGGTTGGCACTTATATACATAAACCAATATGAACTGAAAATTCATCATGCATTTACTTCGTTTTTTAGCTTGACCTTCTAGTAAATCTTTAACTTCATTGGCTTAGGCTGCTATCTAAGAAGACCCTCCTTTTTGTGGGTGATTTAAGAGCATAATTTGTAAAGGAGCATCTCTCCTTTTTCCTTAATGGGCAGTAGGGCTTACACATGATATTAATGCTGCTTCCCACTTTGTCATGATGGCAGAGTCTGGTAGACTTCGCAAAGCTCATTTTACTTGAGCCTCCATATGTCATGGCTTGCAAAACATAACAGCCTTCAAATCCTACAACGTCAATGGTTAGTCCGGCTGCTGCCACTGTACTGGCCGTGGCTCCAGCTCTGCTCCCCACACCCCACCCCAGCCAAGAGGTCCCGGCCACTAACTACACACCTTTACCAGAGAGTCAACTGCTTTTTCTGGTTACTAAATTCACAAAGAGCCAAATAAGTAGAAAGTTAAGTCTATTGTTCATCTGCTATTTTGTTTGTGTTTTTGTTTCTATTTCAAAAAATGTAGAGAGCACAAGTGTTTTTTATTACATAGAAGAACTGTGTTACGCTGAAGTCGGGGCTTTCAGCTGTTTGGCACTTCCTATATCATAAACCCGATGTTCATACTACACATGCATGGTCACAGCTTAGCTTTGTGAAGTCAGTCCCATTTTTATCCCCACTTTGCAAATTTGCTTTAACATCGATTTAACAAATATTTCTCAGAGCACTAATTCCAGGCACTATTCTGGGAGCTGTGGACAGAGCTGCAAACTAAATAACTAAGTACCTGCTCTCAGGGAGGTTACATTCTAATTGAGAGGCAAATGGTGAATAACACAATGTAACATTATAATATAAAGTAACGTAACATAACATGATGTAACGTATATGTGATACAATACAGTTTCACATCATGTTGCAAGGAGCCCAGCACCAGGATTGGCCCTTCAGAGCTACCCAAGAAGAATCTAGGCATCTGAGCCTCTGCATCTTTGTAGAGATAAGTATTCTAGTGTGAGCTGTGCTGGCAAAGAGTCTGTGACCTTGCTGAGGTAGCCGCCTTCAGCCAAGGGCAATTCCCAAAGAGAGCTGACAGATGAGGGCTGTCATCTGGCAACACTCCCACCCAGTCCCTAGGGAGAAATCCTTCGGCCTTAACTGTTACACTGTGACTTGTTGTCAGTCTCTCCCCCACTAGAATGTAAACTTCACAAGGGCAGGGTTGTTTTTTATTTTTCTCTGGCGTGTCTTGGGTGTCTAAAACAGAGTACCTGTACATGATAGACACATCATAAGTGTTTGCTACATGGATGACTTACCAGTAATCCATTATTCCACCCTTTTATCCTATCAAACCCAAAAGTCTCTGAGAATGAGGTCACCATGTAAGGCTGTGCAGCACAGCCCCTGGGTGAAGGGCTCAACTACAATTTGAACTTCAGCTAACAAATGCAAACATTGTAACCTAATCATTCATACCCACATATTCATCTGAAATAAAATTTAAAATTTTTCAAGTTGGAATATAGGATATTTAAAAATAATTTGTATTTACTATTGGCACAAAACTTTTGTAAATATTCTTCTTTTTAAAATCTTAGCTTGGGCTTGGCACCTATAGCTCAACTGGCTAAGGCGCCAGCCATGTACACCTAAGGTGGTGGGTTCAAATCCCCAGCCCGGACCCGCCAAAAACAACAATGA
>NW_003852402.1:30191372-30199252 GCF_000181295.1 Otolemur garnettii | reverse complement strand
CATGAAGGACGTAAAGTCTCCATCTTTCTTTATGGCTGCATAGTATTCTATGGTATGCAGCTATAAAGAAAGAAATGTATTTTGTTTAAAGCATCTAGTAGTCCTCTGTAATCAGAGCCCTAAAAAACTAGCTATCATAACTAAAAAAGCCACAGCATACCCAATGTAATGAAGGACTCTCATTAACAATCATGGGTGTGAACCTACATTTTCAACACTTTTCTTTCTAAGTGAATAAAAAATAACTTTCATTCTTAATAGATCTGACTTTATTATTGCTTTTTCCTTGCCATGTGACTAAATAGGCAAAAAACCACCACTGAGCTGGACATGGTATAGTGTGCCTGCCATCTCAGCTACTCAGGTGGCTGAGGAGAAAAGCTTCAATATGGGGATTCCAGTCCAGACGGGACAACATAGCAAGATCCTGTATTGACAACAATAAATAAAAAGTCTCTACTATTGTATTATCATTTGCTTGTGCTTACAGGATAAGTTTTTTCTTGCTTTAAAGTTTTTCTGCAAGGGTCATTGTCAAGTCACCTGTCTATATGGTGAGCTTTCATTCTGTTAAAATGAGATAATATGAATCTGTAAAGCCATAACATTGTGAAAGCAACAGAAGAGTAGACATAACGGCCCCCTCCCCACCTCCTCCCTGTCATCTCTGTTCTCCTTTCAGGAAAATCCCCATGCTGTCCAAGACACAAGGCCATCTGACACACAGATCAGTGGAGGTTCTGGGAGTGAGCATAAACACCAGTCCTTTCCATATGCGCCAGGAAGTTTCATCTCTTTATTACATTTTTCAGACAGAACTAAATAATGATGCTGGTATTTTCTTTACAGATCCCAAGTGATTTTCTGTAGTCAACCTCCAGGATGCATGAACTCCCACCTTGGAAACCAGTCTACTTGAACAAACAAAGAGAACAGCTGTTTCTTGAGTTATTTCTTAGACAAATGCCATCTCTGCCCATATTCTATTATGTGTAGGATTATTGAAACTCTGAGTGACCTGTCACTCTCTGAAGTGCCTCTGGAGCAGCACATGCCAGCTCTCACATTCCCTATTCAAGGCCATTCACTGTCCTGTGGGTTGTATCACCTGATTGCCTTGAAGCACGCCCCTCTCTAGCAGACACAAAACGGTGAAATCACTCAGCATTTCCTAAAGGAAATCCAGGGTTGAGTGTTATTCTTTGGTATTTGAATCTCTGAGTTCAACTCGGAGGATGCACAGTTTAGAAGCTGTATAATTGAATTTCCTTTCACCAGCCTGCCGGAGCTTGTGTCTGTCACTCATCAAAGCCAATGTCTTTGTAAAGGGCTTTGAGAACCACATCTTAATGTCACTGAACAGATAACATATTAACTGTTAAGTGACGCAGGAAAATGCCCCGGGGTTGTGTTCCTGTCTTTGTTAAGGGATGATAAGTGAGTTATTATTCACCAGAGCCATTTTTTCTTATAGTTTTTAGGGAGGATATAATCTAAACTCCTCTTGTCCCCCAAGTGTTGGTTTAGATCGTAATTTCTCTGTTGTGGTGGTACGATTGTCTTTGTTATTAAATTATAATAATATCTTTCTGAGTTTAAATAAATTTTAGATTGAATTTCCCTTAGGGTGATGGTGTTTTGTTTTCATCTTACTAAAAAAATTTCTCCAGAGGGTATCATTTTTTTTCTTAGAATTAAAAAGAAGTTAGGATAAAGTATGTTTAAATATTTAGTCCTAAGCATTTGTCTTTAAATTGTCTTCCTTTCCTTGCTAAGGTCTTCAGGTCGATATATAATGTTAAGTAAAGTATGTACAATTACCTTCTTTTGAGTTTTTTTTTTTCAATTAAATGTGGTTTTATGTAACTATCAGTCAACTAAAGAATGTGGGTGCCCTTCAGTTTCTCTTATTTATTTATTTATTCATTCATTCATTTTTTGAGACACAGTCTCACTTTGTCGCCCTCGGTAGAGTGTCATGGCATCACAGCTCACAGCAACCTCCAAATCTTAGGCTTAAGTGATTCTCTTGCCTCAGCCTCCTGAGTAGCGAGGACTACAGGCGCCTGCCACAACACCCAGCTTTTTTGTTGTTGTTGCAGTTGCCACTGCTGTTTTAGCTGGCCAGGACCAGCCACCCTCAGTATATGGGGCTAGCACCGTATCCGCTGAGCCACAGGTGCCACCCAACTTTCTCATCTTTAAAACAGGGGGAGTAATATCTACCTGTCATGATTAGTTTGTAGATTAAATTATGCAACATAGATGAAATCACCCAACAAAATGAGGCAAACATAGTTAAATCTGAATAAATTAATCAAGTCCATCAAATCATAATTTTTAATAACAAGTAATCCCCTCTTGTTATTTTAAGACAGTTTATTTAGCCAGTTCATTATCGATGTCTAAATGTGAAATTGCTAAACACAATTAGTATATTCATTAACTGTATTCCACATGTTTTCGAAAAGAATAAGTAACTGAAATTCATCACCTCTCTTATCAGCCTGTTGATAAAAACAAGAAGAGAAACTTACATTTATAGGATGCTTTATCATTTGAAAATTTCTCCCCTTTGCTTATTTAAACCTATTGTAAACTGTATAAGGTTGACAGATGTTATCATACAAGAGAAAAACTGAGCTTCAGAAAGGTAAATAACTCGCTCACAGCTTAAGTCTTTAGATTTAAGTCTTCATACTCCACATGCAGCACTCCTTCCACCATAGCATACAGCTTGTATATGTTACTCCCCAGAAAGAAGAGAATTGAGGGTTTTTTATTGTTGTTTATTTTTGTGAGTTTAATAGATTTTCAAAGATGTCGCATAACTTTTTTTAACGTGCATTTTGTTATCTGCAAACAAGGCCGTGTAATTTACCGCATGTGTGCCGACCAGACTTTCTGTTATGTAAACTGTCTATTCACATCCTCTGAATAGACAGGAAGCAGAATCTCTCACCACATCCTCTTTCGCCTGCCTCTTCGCCCTTACAACAAACAGAAATTCTTTTGCATTCCCTGTCATGCTCAGCTGACTGACAACAATCCCCCAGTGAAATATACTTGTTGGAAAAGACCATTCTTATAAAGCTACGGTTTGTAAAAAAGAAAAAAAAAAAAAAAACTGAGGACTAGTGCAACTAGTAACCTTTACTTTACCCGGAATCCCAGAGATCACAGACCCTGGGGCTCAGCTACTTAGAAAACAGGATGGTTTGTCTGTACAAACCCAGCTAAAGTCCATCACTTTAGTCTCATTTCTGGCCATTTCAGCGCTGCTTTGAGTGCCCAGACACTTTCCCATGTGTCTCGCAGAAAGGGAATTTCCTAGCTCAGCAGCTGACCTCCACTACCCTAGACTGTCTACACTCCCAGGGTTTATGCCCAGCCCATCTGGCCTGTGAGATTGGGGAAGGGGGACATCAGTTCCCCAGGGCATTCATTCCACACGGTCTGTCTCAGCGAGGGACTTTTCATGGTTGCTACCAACTTGTAAGCCCTGCCAACCTCAGCATTAAAGCAGTTAGGCACAGCCACACTTCCCTCGTGGAAAAAAAGAGAAAACTGTATCAAGAAAATCTCTCTCTTTTTAAACTCCCGGCCTTACTAAACATTAGAAACAATGAAAAGTGTTGACAGTCTTTAAGAGGTTGAGTACAATGAGCCAAAATTAATTCTCAGAGCTAAGTCATAGCCATGATGGTCATTACCTTTTGGAAAAACCAGTATGAACAATAGGGTAGTAATTCACGGAGGCCTGGAAAGAAACAAGTAATTGTTTTAGCAGTAAAAGCTAGCATGGTAGACTGATGCAGGTCAGCCTGTCACTGTAAGTTTCTAGCACAATAATGGTGAAAGTGATGATGAGTTATTTCTTAATTGATACTGGCTCATTACCCATCACCGTGTACAACGATGCATCTTCTTATCTAACTCCCAAAGGAAACGGTTAGGGAAAATATTGTGATTCCTCTCCCCATTCCCTCCACCCGTGGAGTTTTCTGGTAAAACCTGGAAAACCTGCCAAACAAATTCTAAAAGACCTGTAACCCTTCTCCATTTTTTTTTTTAAACGAAAAAACAAAGGTTCCAAAGAAGTTAGGATGTTTTCAGGGTCACAAGCTAATGCCAGATAAAAGACTAGAAACACCCTAGATGACTTCCCTGCGGGTAATCTACTTTGTCTCCCACCTACCAACAGGGAAAATGTTTTATGTCTGTGTGACTATGTATCCTGACATCCATCACAACATTTCATATCTGTATAAAATTGTTTGCTTCTCCAAGCCTGTGAGCACCATTTCAAAATGATAATAGCACCCAATGAATATCACTCTTCTTAGTTAAATAAACAGCTTGATTCCGAATCGGAGAGCACAATCATACCTGATGAATAGGATGGTTACGTGAGGGTTTAGGTCGTTAACGCACACGAAGCAAAATTATTGCTCATTATTGCTAATTAAATTAAGCATAGATTTTTTTTTTAAGTCTATCATGTCTGGAATTTCCTTTTTAATTTTCATAGTTCTTTCTCTCTTTAAAGTGTTCCTTGCTTTCCTTTAAATGTAGCCTTTTTAGCTGTGTCTTGCTGCTTTCCCCATTTCTATATGGAAACAGAAAGCCATCTGAGTATTTCTACCTTAGGAATCATAGCAGTTTTGTTCCATCCTCTCGCATTCAAATGGTGTTCCTTCCTGTTTAAGTTGGATGACTTTTCACTTAGAGAAGCTAAATGTATTCTCCTGAGTTCTTCCGTCTGCATTCTCCACCATGTGTGGTCAATTAAATCTCAACACTAAGGAGCAGTTTTCATTTAAACTACTGCACTTCCTGGGAAACAGCGGGGCTTATGTCTAGTTTCTAAACATTGTTAGAGCTTGAAGAGTACAGTTTCTTCCCCACAGCCTCAGCAGAGAGCACATCGAGTGAGACACCACCCCACCTCTATCTAATTTGGCAGAGAAACCCTCTTTTAGGAACCCACACTGTTTCCATTAAAGACCTCCCTCATTCCTACTCATCATAGGATTGTCTTTATTTTCCGCAAATGCTTTCATGCAGATATGCACCTGGATTTTAAAGTGAATGCACCATTCAGAAAAGCCTAGAGAAAATTACCTCTAGCAAAATAAAGTGGGAACACAAAACAGATGCTGAAGGATAATCACCGAAAAATGATGAGAGTCAAACGGGGAAAAGATGTTTCACACTAATTTCAGTGGAGGTTTTGTGATGGTGATGGTCTAAAAATATCCAAATCAATTCTTTTTTTTTTGCAGTTTTTTGGCCAGGGCTAGATTTGAACCCACCACCTCTGGCATATGGGGCCAGCACTCTACTCCTTTGAGCCACAGGCACCACCCACCAAATCAATTCTTTCAAATCATAAGATACTTTGTGGTTCTTTTCGAAAGTGTTCTTTAAATCTTATCACTTTAAAGGTGTTTTCTTTTGTTTTTTATCTCCTAATGTGCCAGAGATAAAATGATTCTTGTTTGGCAACACATAGAAGAAGAAGGTATGTAATTTATATCGGAGAAGGATAAAAAACGTTTTATAGCAAAACTCCATCAACATGGATTTTCCTCCTTAACTATATGGAACTCTTCATCCCCGAGATGCTAGCATTTTACAATTGCTGACAAATTTAAATACCAATCAGGCTGCAGGGGAAGTATTTCTCTACCTAGAATACAAACTGTGTTTGGCAGTACCTGTGGCTCAAAGGAGTATGGTGCTGGCCCCATATGCCAGAGGTGGCAGGTTCGAATCCAGCCCTGGCCAAAAACCGCAGAAAAAAAAAAAATACAAATTGTTTTCTGGACAGTGGGATATATATTTATATTTTTTATATTTACTTAATTTCTTGTTACTTCTTACTTTTTACTTTTATCCAGAAGAGTATTGCTTCTCATAATGGAGCCTCTCTGAATTACAGCTGTTCCAACAAAACCACACTTTCGTAACATTTTTTCTTATACCCGTAAGCTTTCAAATATAATTGTTTTTCTGTCAAGTCACCAAATTCACCCTAAATAGTTTCAATTAAAGAAGTTTAATTGAATCATTTAAATAGTTTCTCTTGTTCTGGTTGCAAATGACGTCAACGAAAAGAATAAAGCCGAAACAAGAGAAAACGTTACCCTATCACGTAATTCCAAAAGCCACATAATGCACCTCTATGACAACTGCATGTGCTCCCAACACTAGGGTGAGAAAAACCATTGTAATTAAAAGGTTAAATCTAGACTGATCTTCCCAAGCAGAGGCGGAACCTACCGTGGCCTTTACAATGACTGATACATAAAACAAAAGCCTTCAATACAGTTGATCTGCAAAGGGTCTTTCCAGAATAGCTGCTTTCAAGAGACCGAAAGAATCAGGTTTTTGAAGGGCCTTATGGCTTGCTATGGTCCAGCAACACTGGCCTCTCATCTGTTCCTAAAACAGGCCTGCTGTCCGCCACTCAGACATTCACAAAGTCTGTTTCTCTTCCTGTGACACTCTTGTCCCCTCTGTTCACTAAACTGGGCCTTCTCTCTCTTCACACTTAGGCATCCCCTTCTCCTCAGCAGCCAGTGCAAAGTCAGTCTCCCGTTAGTCTCCCTCATAACACTGTATCTTCATAGTTCTTGCCATAACGTATCTATCCAATACCTCATAGAAGTGAGTATACCAGCAATTGTTGAATAAGTCACTGTATAATACACCATAAAGGAAAAAAGGGGTGTCAATTAAGCTATGACACTACTTTAGGATGTATGCTGATGTCAGAGATATTCAAATATAGGGGAAACGTGCTCCTTAGAATCAATGGATCGGCTTGGCGCCCGTAGTACAGTGGTTACAGCACCAGCCATGTAAACCAAGGCTAGCAGGTTCTAACCCAGCCCAGGCTAAAGAACAATAACAACTGCAACAAAAAATAGCCAGGCATTGTGGCGGGTGCCTATAGTCCCAGCTACTGGGGAGGCTGAGGCAAGAGAATCACTTGGGCTCAGAAGTTTGAGGTTGCCATGAACTGTGACGCCAGGGCACTCTGCCCAAGGCAACATAGTGAGACTCTATCTCAAAAAAAAAAGAATCAATGGAACACTGTATAAGTGTCTGTGTCCCCCACTGGTCAAAAATGTCACCCATGAGAACAGGGACCCTGCCTATTTGTATTGTCCCCTCTCTGGGCTTAGCAATCAGCACGCTATGTGACACCTGGTACAGCTTTACTGACTAAATACAGTAACCTGGTGGATAGATGACCATGATGATATGATATTTTGTGGCTAAATAATGTGTTATGTGAAGTATGATTCTCACACCCTCACATTTTTCACTTTCAAAGAAGTGACCGTATTTCACAATAGCAAAAGATAGGAAATAAAAATTTCTGCACCCATCCTTCTCCACATGCAGCTTCCCTCATTGTAAAGTTCTGCTCATTTTATAAACTTTATTCTATCTAACATCTTTTCTCTTTTTTTTAAATTTCAAGATAGAGTCTCACTTTCTTTTTTTTTGCAGTTTTTGGCCAGGGCTGGGTTCAAACCCACCACCTCTGGCATATGGGGCCAGCACCCTACTCCTCTGAGCCACAGGCACCACCCCAGAGTCTCACTTTCTTGTCCTCAGTAGAGTGCCATGGCATCATAGATCACAGCAACCTCAAAGTCTTGGGCAAGTGATCCTCTTGCCTCAACTTCCCAAGTAGCTAGAATTATAGTTGCCCACCACAAAGCCTGGGTATTTTTAAGAAATGGGGTCTCGGCTCGGCGCCTGTGGCTCAAGCAGCTAAGGCGCCAGCCACATACACCTAAGGTGGTGGGTTCGAATCCCCAGTTCGGGCCTGCCAAACAACAATGATGGCTGCAACCAAAAAA
>NW_003852402.1:30186355-30191161 GCF_000181295.1 Otolemur garnettii | reverse complement strand
AACTTGTGAGCTCAAGTGATCCACCTGGGTTAGCCTCCCAGGGTTTTGAGATTACAGGTTTGAGCACTTGACCTGGCCTCATTTTGTGAACTTTTCAGTATCTGATCATTAAAAGAGACCACATACTGCCTCATTTGTCCAAAGAAAAAATTAAGCTAGACAATCTCTATGGTCCCTCTAGCTGCTAAATTCTGATTGGTTGGTACAGAAATTAATGGTTCATAGGGAATAAGTGTACCATTTATTCTACGTTGTATGCATTATCTTAAAAAAAAAAAAAAAAAAAAGGAAGAGGCCAACCACAGTGGCTCATGCTTGTAATCCTAGCACTTTGGGAGGTCCAGGCCAGAGGATTGCTTGACGCCAACAGCTTTAGACCAGCCTGAACAAGAACGAGAACCCATCTCTACAAAAAAAAAGAAAGAAAGAAAAATTATACAGGCATGATGGTGGGTATATATTCTATAGTTCCATCTACTTGAGAGGCTGACGGAGGACGATCACTTGAGCCGAGGAGTTAGTTTGAGGCTACAATGAGCTGTGATGATGTCACTGCACTCTACCCAAGCGCCAGAGCAAAACAAAAGGAAAAACATGTTTAGCCAGCCAATATTTAAATACATGCTGTATGTCTCCAACAAAGGTTTAATAACCAGAATCCACAGAGAACTCAAGCGTATTAGCAAGAAAAGAAAGAGTGAGCCCATCTCAGAGTGGGCAAGGGACTGGAAGAGAAACTTCCCTGAAGAAGACAGGCGCATGACTTACAGATGTATGAAAAAATGCTCGTCATCCTTAATCATCAGAGAAATGCAAATCAAAACTACTTTAAGATATCATCTAACTTCAGTAAGATTAGCCCACATCACAAAATCCCAAAACCAGAGATGTTGGCATGGATGTGGAGAAAAGGGAACACTTCTGCACTGCTGGTGGGACTGCAAACTAATACGTTCCTTTTGGAAAGATGTTTGGAGAACACTTAGAGATCTAAAAATAGACCTGCCATTCGATCTTACAATTTCTCTACTAGGTATATATCCGGAAGACCAAAAATCACATTGTAACAAAGATATTTGTCCAGAATGCTTATTGCAGCCTAATTCATATTTGCTAAGTCATGGAAGAAGCCCAAGGGCCCATCAAACCACGAATGAATTAATAAATTGTGGTATATGTACACCATGGAATGTTATGCAGCCTTAAAGAAAGACGGAGACTTTACCTCTTACATGTTTACATGGATGGAGCTAGAATATATTCTTCTTAGCAAAGTATCTCAAGAATGGGAGAAAACGTATCCAATGATGTACTCAGTCTTACTATGAAACCAATCACAGCCCAAAAATAAGGGGAAAGGGGAGAGGGAGGAGGGAGGACGAGTGGAGGGAGGGTAATTGGTGGGACCACACCTACGGTGCATCTAACAAGGGTACATGTGAAATTTATTAGGTGTAGAATATGAATATCTTAACACAATAACCAAGAAAATGCCGTGAAAGCTACGTTGACCAGTATGATGAAAGCATTTCAAATTGTATATAAAACCAGCACATTGTACCCCATGATTTCATTAATGTACACAGCTATGATTTAATTTTTAAAAATGTAAAAAATAATGCAGACTAAGATACAAATAAAATATATACATATATAACAATTTTTTTAAAAAAAAGGAAGATTGAGACTTTACCTCTTACATATTTACATGGATGGAGCTGGAACATATTCTTCTTAGCAGAGTATCTCAAGAACAGAAGGAAAAGTATCTAATGTTCTCAGCCTTACTATGAAGAGAACTATGAAACCAATTTATAGCTTTCATATGAAAACTATAACCCAATTATAGTCCAAGAATATGGGGAAAGGGGAGAGGGAGGGGAGGGGAGGGGGGAGGATGGGTAGAGGGAAGGTAATTGGTGGGACCACACCTACGGTGCATCTTACAAGGGTACGTGTGAAATTTGCTAAATGTAGAATATAAATGTCTTAGCACAATAACTAAGAAAATGCGGTGAAGGCTATGTTAACCACTTTAATGAAAATACTTCAAATTGTATATAAAACCAGCACATTATACCCCATGACTGCATTAATGTACACAGCTGTGATTTAATGAAAAAATAAAATAAAATAAAATAAAATAAATTCATGCTGGACTTTGGATCTACTTTTCACAGATTACATACATTTTCTTAATTACTTAGATATGTTTTACCTGAGAATCAAACACCTGATAGTACCCTTGCCCCAGCAGAATTTTCCATGGAAGCAAAAAATAAGTAGAAATTCCTATTTAGCTAGTTAGATTGTTGCTTTTGTAAAGTAGAAATGATCTTGGTGAGAATCCAACTCTCATTAAAGCTACCATTAGTGATTTCTAGCCTTCACTACCATGTACGCATAAAAATATATATTAAGAGGCAATTAAGTAAGTCGTAGTCGTGGCAGAAAATGTATGTTTTGGCATCCTCTGAAATGGTGTTATTAATTGCTTCCTCGCAGTATTGCTCTTTTCCCTTTATTTTTAGTCCATAAACCGTGACCTCAGCTGATCTGGGACAGTAACAGACGCAATGCTTTGCTCACATAAAAAGGAAAGCACCAAGGAAGTTGCCTCGAAAAAATTTCAGGTTACTGAACTGGTTCAACTTATGCTAATTTAGGCATAGAATTATTTTAAAGTTCTCCAGTATTCTTAGCTGAAAGGAGAGATGACAAGCACAGCATTTCAAGTGTTACTGCTCTATTGCTTTTTTGCTAGGTGTGAGACAGTGCTCTGCCCTGTTAAATCAAAGCAAATAATGTTATAAAGTCATTTATAGATTTACAGCTCAACCCAGAAGGTTGATGCTAACTGAGAAGTCTCCAGAATTGGATCAAATTTTCAATTCAAATGAATAGAGCAACTACGCGTCCTGTGCCTCATAAATCTCCAAATTTAGCTCAAAGCCTGTTCCCTTCCTCCAGATGGCTAGTAGGGGGTGGGGGGGGGTGGCAGAATTAGCAAGCAAACCCAAAGAGACACGGTTCCTCTATATTCAGTGGTGTCTGTCTCCCAACCAGCTTTTACTGAAGCTAGTGACAGAAATTACCCAGGTAAGCAGTGAGGACTAAGTATGAGGAAGGTTCTAACCCCTCAGGAATTTCCCTCTGTAGAGCTGTTAAATCAGAAGATATTTTTTTCCTTCAAAACTAAAAGATCAGGTGGACACATCAACAACAAGTTATTTGCCCAGAAGATATCTAGTATCACTTTTTTTTCTTTTATTGAGACAGAGTCTCATTTTGTCACCCTTGGTAGAGTACCGTGGCGTCTTAGCTCACAGCAGCCTCAAACTCTTGGGTTTAAGTGATTCTCTTGTCTCAATCTTCTCCCAAGTAGCTGGGACTACAGGTGCCCACCACAATGCCTGGCTATTTTTAGAGACAGGTCTCCCTCTGGCTCAGACTGGTCTCGAACGCATGAGCTCAAGCAATCCACCCGCCTCAGGCTCCCAGACTGCTAGGATTACAGGCGTGAGCCACCACGCCTGGCCCTACTTTTCCACCCTGATAGTATTCATCTTGTCAGAACAGCTTATGTCACCTCACATCAAATGACTTTGCACAAATCTTTGGGGTTGGATAGAAGATGAATCACTTCTGTCACCCTCATCTCCCTCATCCCCTGGGAAAAGATGTGTCAGGTGAGGCTGAAGAAGGTAGAAAAGGAAAGAACAAGAAGGAATCAGACTTCACCTCTTTTCTCTTCAAATCTCCAAGTTTCTTACTATCAAAACAATTTTATGAAGATATTGGATCTGTGCATTAGACGGAAATTACAGTCAATGAAGACAGGCAAGTGTATAGACCACAAAATAGTTAATGCTGACGTACCGCTTGCTTTCCAAACTCTTCCAGTGACATTTACATCCTCCTTGGAGAAGCTGTATTGATTTCTTTACCCATCATCCTATCCTTATAACCCGGGAAATTAGAGATTGAAATTAGGTGAAAGAAATTTTTGTTCGCAGGAATTGAATTTCACTTTGTCTCCATGTGGGTGATAAAAAAAAGCATGAGACTACGCACCATTGGTCAGACCATCCTTTCCTTTGCTTCATTCTTGATCTTCTTCTCTTCCTAAATTTTGTAATATTTCTTCTCCATCTTTTCCATCTCTGAATGTTTCATGGACCTGAGAACACTATGTCTCGTGAGTATGGCAAATGATAAAAAGCTATATGCTGGAGCAGAGGAAAAAGTAAAAAGTAGGATCACATGTTTATAAGTATGTGAGCACCTGGAATGTCCACACACTTCTGGTTGCCATGTGAGTTGGACAACTACTTTGGAAAACTGTCTAGCTATATCTAATAAGACTGAACATGGGCACACTCTACAACTCAGAATTCTGCTCATAATAGAATACACACATATGTACGCCAAAAGGCCCATAGAAGAATGTTCACAGCAGCGTTAGTCATTAACCAAACCCTGGAAATAACTCAATTGTCCATCAACGATAAAGTGGACAAATACATCTTACAATGAAATACAATATAACAATCAAAATGAGAGAAATGACTGATGTACATGAAGTTACTGTTGCACATAACTTGGATGATTCTCACAACTACTCCGTAATATTGAATGAAAGAAATTATTTTAGAGGCTCGGCGCCTATAGCTCAGCTGGCTAGGGTGCCAGCCACGTGCACCTAGGGTGGTGGGTTCGAATCCCCGGCCCGGGCCCGCCGGGCAACAGTGACGGCTGCAGCCAAGAGGTGGCCGGGCGTTGTGGCGGGCGCCTGTGGTCCCAGCT
>NW_003852402.1:30174768-30186227 GCF_000181295.1 Otolemur garnettii | reverse complement strand
AAAAAAAAAAAAAAAAAAAAAAAAAAAAAGAAATTATTTTAGAAAGAGTACTATAAAAAAGGAAGTTTCAAAACCTCACAAAAATAACTTATGGTTATAAAAAAGGGTAAAGGTAACTTGAAGGGGCAGAACTTAATGACTGGGACAGAGCAGGAAAGAGCTTGCTAGTTACTGATAATGTAGCATGTCTCACACTGGCCGTTGGTCACCTGGGGATATTCATTCTCTAAGATGCAGAGAATCTAAGATCTGCACATACTGATGTACGGGTATTAGTCAAGATTCTCCAGAGAAAGAGAACCAATAGGATATATACACGTACATATCACCTAGGAGTCACACCCACTCACCCACACACACACATGAGATTTACTGATGGAATCAGATCATAAGACTATGGAGGCCAGTAAGCCCTGTGATCTTCCATATGCAAGCTAGAGAATCAGAAAAGCAGCAAGGAAGGGGCAGGGGACTGGCATAAGCCCCAGAGCCCAGAGGCCTGGAAATTCGGAGCCCCCGTGACCAAGGGCAGAAGAAAGGGGAAAGTCCAGCTCCAAAGGAGACTAAATCCATTTTTTCTTTGCCTTTTTTTAGGCTCTCAGTGGATTTTTTTTTTTTTTACCTGTATTGATTATGGTCATCTGATTTATTCTATTTACTGATTCAAATGTTAACCTCTTCCCAAAACACAGGCACACCCAGGAATACTATTTTACCAGCAATCTGGGTATCCCTTAGCCTGGTCAAGGTGACATATAAATTAGTCATCACAGTATATGTAAATGATGCCCTGATTTTTTTAAAGCCATATTAGTACTGTAACAAGCATTCTTTCTCTCCCGAATTTCTCCTAAATTTTCCCTAAATTATACAGCTTAGAATTCCACCCATCATCAAAATGATCCGACTAGCACTGAATCAAACTAATGAAAATCATAACCCGATGTCAGTGCACTTCCCAATTCAAGTTTCACACAGTGTGCGGTACTAAAAAGTAAGGATTATATACAGTAAAGAGCTAATAATTTTTAAATGGAGATAAGATAGAGAAAGCAATCATATAACGAAACTGCATAAGTACAGGGGAGACAATAGTAATATCTGTAGACTGAGTCTGATTGTCTTCTGACTCAAAGTCATTGATTAAAGCTTCCTTAATCATGTTCCATGAGAAAAAGTGGAGAGTACAATGGTTGACCAAAAAAAAGTTAAGATGGTGATGTCAGGACAATCGCCAACATTTGTTCAGCTTCAGAGCCCTACATTTAATGACTGTTATCCACCCTTTGCTTTTTGCCAACATTATACTGCTACTTTATTCATGTAGTATATTAATCTACCCAGGTCACATTTGGCCTTTCGTAACAAAACTGCAGTCCACTTAGGCTCAACTTAGTATCTACCCCAACCCCAGATTCCATTCTGACAGAAAGTTACTTTTCCACCCCCCAAAGTATCAAAACTTAGCCATCCGAGTGAAATACAATATTGTATGTGAGTAAAATTAATTTATAACATAGATTTAGGACTGTTTATGGGGTAACAGTAGTAAAGATATGGGTTTCAAGTTTGAGATTGGACAGAGATGACACTGAGCTTTTTTTTTTTTCTTTTGTAGTTTTTGGCCAGGGCTGGGTTTGAACCTGCCGCATATGGGGCCAGCGCCCTACTCCTTTGAGCCACAGACACCGCCCTTCACGGAGCTTTATACAAGCTTTTATGAAGAGCCAATGGGGACGCTGTGGGCCTATCAGCACATAACACACTCCTAATTAGACAGTATTATAGGGCTTACAAGGCTGATGAGCCACAAGGAATTGTAATCCCAGAATGAATCTCTTCTAACCACTATCACGCATCCTAAAATGTAAAGTACACACCAACTAATGTTAATCTAAGAAAAATATTTTTAAAAGAACTGTTACAAAATACATATGCATGCAGTAAGTGCTTAGATACAATGTATCCAAAGCCAAATGAAACTGATTTTTTAAAATTATCATGAGCTGGCTATACCCACATCACTCCTGTCAGCCACTAACACAGATAATCAAACGGTGATCAAAACTGCTTTGGAGGTAAAAATGTTTTCTTCTCCCAGCATCTTCTGGGTCCTTAGGTTATTTGTTATACACGCGTTTTTAAGTGCCATTGGTAGGGATGCTCCATTCTCGGAGCCAGCTATGTGGCCCGTGTATAACACTCGTTCAGTATATTAACCCTCCTGGGGCTCCATTCTGCTTTCTTTCTTTTCCCATTTCCTGATTTCCTAATTTTCCTAATCCGCTGTGCCTATTTTAAATGTCTCGACGTATTGCTGGCATCTGTGTAAACCATTTTACACTCTTTTTTTGGAACAAGGCAGTTGTGCCAGTTGAGATCCTTCGAGAAGCAGACATCAAGACACAATGAGACACGCAGCGATTTGTTTGGGGACATGCTGGTGAAGGAAGAAGAGAACGGCAGCAGCCAGGGAGAGGCCTCCCGAGCAAGACGCAGGTGTGAAGCTGCAGAAGAGACGGGCGGCCGGATGGGAAGAGTCTCGGCCTGCAGGGAGTTCTATGGGAGTCTCAGCAAGCAGAACCAGGCAGTGCTGAACCAGAATTCATTGCTAGAAAAATCCTAGATCCTGGCTTGGCGCCTGTGGCTCAAGCGGCTAAGACGCCAGCCACATACACCTAAGGTGGCGGGTTCGAATCCCCAGCCCAGGCCCGCCAAACAACAATGATGGCTGCAACCAAAAAATGGCCAGGTGTTGTGGCGGGCGCCTGTGGTCCCAGCTACTTGGGAGGCTGAGGCAGGAGACTCGCTTGAGCCCAGGAGTTGGAGGTTGCTGTGAGCGTGATGCCATGGCACTCTACCCAGGGGGATAGCTTGAGGCTCCGTCTCAAAAAAAAAAAAAAAGAAAGAAAGAAAAATCCTGGATCCTCCTCCCAACACACACAGTGTGCAGCTATTAGCTGGTGTAGCCCTCAAAACTGTGACCCTTTGGTGGATTCTCGGGAAGGGTGGCTGAAGTTGTCAATCAGCTTTGTTCCCCATTACAGATTCTGCAGAAGGAAATGTCAAAGGCAAATGTCCACGGCCATCGAATAAACAAGACACTTGTTACAACTGTCCAAAATTCATCTGTTGAAGCCTTAACCCCCCAGGCGATGACATTGCAATGACATTGTAGTCATTCTATGCAAACAAATATTTATTAAAACCTAACAGTCTAATGCTTTCAGATTCTAATAGATCAGAACCACACTGAGATTTATAGAGGCTGATAAACATGTCTGAGTTTGCCCTCTTCATATTGGACAAAAATCCAGAGGTCGTGGGACTGTGCCTTCCTGACACCTGGAATATTGGATTTGCTGTGACATGTAATTGTGCTGTTACCACTATGGTTATTTTTCATTCTGCCACATGGCAAGAGAAAAAGGAAGGGAATCTCAGGCTTTGCTTTCCCTTCTGTTTCCATGGACACAGCCTTTAATTTTATATGAGAGTCAAAATCTGTCACTCTCATTAAGAATGCACTTGGAGCTACTTTGCTAACAGCTTAGACTAATGCAGTAAAATAATTAGGAACCAGCAAAGATAAAACTCAAAAGGAAGGGAAGGGAGTCCCTTCTTTAAAGAGATGAGCAAGTGGGAAGTGGCTGTGGAGGGAGCTCACGGCTTGGGAAAGGGATGAATGGAAGGCAATAAAGTACTTAATGAAAGCCGGTGCTGTGGAGCACTGGACAGACTCTCGGCGTGCAATGTGGATACGGTTTGCTTTCAAACCAGAAACAATAGAATTGATGTTCCTTTTAAACGTAACACATCCGAATGGCGATCACTCTATCCACCCCCTGCTGTCTCTTCCACAAATATGTGAATGTCTCTGCTTGACAGTTTCAAGAAGCGTCCTTTCAAAACATTTATCAGTCAAAAAATGCCTACTGGGTGATGGCCTTGTCTTTATTTTCACAGGCCTGGGGCTATGGAGCCATGTCCCACTATCCTCATGACACCAGGTCTTGATGTGGGAAGGACACCAGCAGATTACGACCCATGTAAAGAACCCAAAGGAACTGTTTTGAGATATTATTACAGTCGAAAATATAAATTTAAAAAAGCAAGAGTAGGAAGAAATTATTAAATTATAGAGTTCTTGATTTTTCTGGAAGGCTTGACTGAGAGTGTGCAACTATTGGGGAATCAAGATGATAACAAAAAAAGTGTGTACTAGCCACGTCCCCCAAAGTTTTGGTGTGGAACTGGGCCATGCATGCGGAACTGCCCAGCTGATTAGGTCCAGCCCACCTGGGATAATCTCCTTTTTTTGAGTAACTCAGAGTCAGCTAATGTGGGAACTACATTCCATCTGCGAAACCGCTTTACCTTTGCTAGATCGTGTCACCTCCTCACTGCCATGAAATCCATCTCGTTTTGCAGTCCTGCCGAGGTGCAAAAGTACACAAGGCTATTCACAAAGGGCAGGGAGCTCGGAGGCCCTCTCGGAGCTCCACCTTTCACAAGGGAAGATTACATTTTCACTCGGGACACAGTGGTAGATTTTTATTACACTATTGAAATTATAACTGGATTTAATTATTAATCCAAACACTCTGCCAGATGAGCATCATTGCACGTGTTTAACTAGATTTAGAAGCTTTCATATAGAGAGACTTTAATTAAAGGTAGCCATGGTAACTGGAAATTCCTTTACAGTCTTAGTACCAGTATTTTTCTCCTCTGAATATCAGCCCAGTACTGAGAAAATGTGTGATGTGTGTGTGTTCACGCACACAGTCCAGAGGTAGAGAGGGTTGGGGATGTATTTTGCCTATTTAAGTAGGAAGGTCGCTGTTTTTAATTAATTAAAAATACATGCTTGACAAAGGGCAAATGCTTTATGGAGGACCCAAGAACTAGGCTTTTGGTAGTGGAAAGAATGTGAATATAATCGGGACCCAAAAAACGGGAATAGATACGATGTCTTCATGCATTCAGTCTCACTCGACCAAAAGTTCAAAGGGAAATTGAACGATATAAGGATGAATTGGATTTGTTTTTTAATTTAAAAACCTTCACCAAGGGTTCAGTGCCTGTAGTTCAGTGGCTAAAGCGCCAGCCACATACACCAGAGCTGGCGGGTTTGAACCCAGCCTGGGCCTGCCAAACAACAACAAAAACAGCCAGGCATTGTGGTGGGCACCTGTAGTCCCAGCTACTTGGGAGGCTCAAGCAAAAGAACTGCTTAAACCCAGAAGTTTGAGGTTGCTGTGAGCTGGGATGCCATAGCACTCTACCCATGGTGACACAGGGAGGCTCTGTCAAAAATAAACCCTTCACAAAGGAGGCCAGAATTCAGGCAAGAGAGCAACAGGGATGAATTCTGGGCTTTTTACACGGGAGACGTCATGGCATACCCGTAATTACCTTTGCTCTTCATTTCCTAGAGTTGACAAGTACTCATTGTCTATCTATTTTAGGTGGATGACTATCCTGGGGCAGAGCGTGGATTCCAGAGCCAGGCCACCTGGGTTTGAACTTGGCACCACCAGGGACTACCCATTAAGTGACCCAGGCACTCTCCTCATGTGGAAAATGGAATAATAATCGTATTGCTTTATAGACCTTTCTTGCAAGCTAAACGAATTCGTCCACACAATGTAATTAGACCAATGCCTGGCTCAGAATAAACACTGTATCACCTAGCAATAATCATAAGTATGTCTTTATTGTCTAATATTAAACACCATAGTAGATGTATCTTTTTAAGTTTCTCTCCTCAAAG
Organism: Otolemur garnettii; assembly: GCF_000181295.1. Lineage (NCBI taxonomy): Eukaryota > Metazoa > Chordata > Mammalia > Primates > Galagidae > Otolemur > Otolemur garnettii. The sequence goes on along the minus strand of NW_003852402.1, from coordinate 30,180,451 downwards.
CGTTTATAATTTACTTAGGGCATCTGGGGTGGGAGAAGTGGTCACGTAAGTATATGGTAGAAGATGCTTAAGATTACGAGGAAACAGTCCAATATATTATTGCTAAGGGGAAAGGAAAACCAGGAAACCACAATAGACAACAAAAAGTATAACCCAGATTACTGTGTCTTTCTTTGAAAGTCGATGTGATTCCAAAAATTCTAGGAAACACTAGCACCTATCTCTGGGTAATGAGATGCCGGTGATTTTAAGAAGCATTATTGGATATCAACTCAAAAGAGGCTGTAGGGGCAATGGACTTCATGGGCTTTCGGATTATACAGATGTGGGGTAGCTAAATCTGCTAAGCCTTTTTCTGTCTGTGCATCCTAGAGCTTTTGTTCAGTATTTTTTAACTTTCTCAGCCTCTGTTTCTTTGTCTATAAAATGGGAGAGGACCTGGAACACACTCGATGGTTTACATGCCATGGTTATTTCTGGAGAATAAACTAATTTCCTCACAGCGTTCATCCATTGCCAGCTAAACATCACCAGAAGCCCACCTGTGTCGCTGGCTACTCAGCATAAGCGCTAAAATACGATCATGTTGGTCTCAGATGTTTGTAAGTTCTCAATGATGTTCAAGGTGGTAGGAAATTATATTTGTATCCTCATTCACTTGCCAAGAATTTCCATAGAATACCTGAATTTGATCTGTTTGGTTCTGGGTGAGAGACTCAATAGACACCTTGCTTGTTACCAAGCACGAAGTAAATATCCCTTTTTCATTAGTTAATTTATTCATTCATTTGAGAGCAATTCATGAATTATATTCACTCTGCTACACTGCGAATATGAAATTAGTTTCTTCCCAAGACTTTTCTCCCAGCTTTTTGCAGAAACTACATTTGGTTCTGCTTGTGGTTTCAAAAGGAGACCTAAAATTATATTTACCTTTGACTATAAATAGCCCTGGAATAAGCTCAAGTCAAATAAATTCCCACTGATTAAATCCTAGCAGGGCCTATGTGACATTTCAATCTTTTCATGCTGTTTCTGAGCTATTTGAGTTGAGGTATTTGGGGGTTGCTTATTTTAAAAGCCAAGCTCAGAGGCTATCTCATGTTTTGTCACACTGGCAAGGCCGTGCTAGAAGTTAAAGAAAAACATTAGTTGAATCCAAAAGACACATTTTTAATAACTAGTCTTAATGCAAGATAACCAGAACCTCAATGAAATAATAAGAAAGACATACAGAGGGTTTTGGGGGGTTTTTTGTTTGTTTGTTTCGTTTATTTTTTAGACAAGAGTCTCACTCAGTTGCCCTGGGTAGAGTGCCATGGCGTCAGTGCTCACAGCAACCTCAAACTCCTGGGCTCAAGTGATGCTCTTGCCTCAGCCTCCTAAATAGATGGGCCTACAGGTGCCCACCACAATGCCCGGCTAATTTTTCTATTTTTAGTAGAGATGGAGTCTCACTTTGCTCAGGCTGGTCCACAGCCTACAGCAGTTTTTTTAGACAGTATCTGTTTCTAAAATCTATAAAAACTAGATTCAAGACACATTCCTCTTTTGAAAAATTTTTCACCAATCTATAAAGGTATCCTTCACAGAGTTGTAACAGCAAAAAAACTAAAAACAATCCAAATAATAAAATATATTATGTGTAGAGTGTAACAATAGAAAACCGGTTAAATAAACTGTTGACTTGCATAAAGCAGAATACTATACAGGAATTAAAAATATTACAGATGAGTATTTAAATACTTTTTATATAGAAATCAGATTATAATATAATGTTTACAGGACATTTTGTCCCCACCATCTTGACCTGTTATTTTCGCTTCTGGGGAAATTTTGGACCCTGAGAACGTTTATAACACAAACACCATTATCAGTATTAGGCCAGATCTTTAATTTTTTTTATTTTTTAACTAAGATTATTTTATTGATTATTTTTCATCTATATTGCAATGTTACTGTTTCATTAATTAATAAGGTTTTGTCATACGAGGTCTGACAGTTAAGTTCACAAACTCATCTTAGAAAAACTATTACACACCTCCCTGCTGACCATCACTAGGGTCACCTTCCGGCCCTTGAGAAGTTGTGCACCGACACCAGCATCTCGTAAGCACTTCAAAGCAATTTTGGAACTCTTTTTCTGGAATGGCCATCAGAGCTATTGTCATATTACCCTGGATGTCCTAAATGTCATCGAAATGTCTTCCTTTCAATATTTCCTTTATCTTCAGATAAGGAAGAAAAGTCACTAGGATCCAGATCAGGTGAGTAGGGAGAGACTGTTCAATATAGTTATTTGTTTACTGGCTAAAAACTCCCTCACAGACGTGGCCATGTGAGCTGGTGCACTGTCATGATGCAAGAGCCACACCTTTTTCATGTCAAGATTTTCAGTTAAGATTTTCCGAACTGTTGTCTTATCAATGTTTACTTGATCTGCTGTGCTTCTCACAGTCAGCTGATGATTCTGATGGGCAATTTGACAAATGTTTGAAATGTTTTCGTCAGTTCTGCTTGTTACTGTCCACCCTGACCTTTCAGGGACGCTTTCTCTCTCCTCAGTAAAAACATTCCACCGATTCGTACACTGCCGTTTTCATCGTGGCCTTTTCCCTATGAACTTGGACTAACATGTCCCTGATTTCACTTCCACTCTCGCCAAGTTTAATAAGACATTTAATGTTTATTCATTGCTCTAATTCAAGCTCCCTCATTCTCGAGACAGCACACAAAAACACACAATGACCACGACAAATGCCACTCAACAAGACACCAGCACACGTGGACACAAACACAGCTGTGAGGCGCTGGTATCCCGAGGTCACCCTCACTGTTCCTACAGTGCTGGCAACATGAGTCCATGGTGGCAAGTTCATGAACTTAATTGTCAGACCTTGTGTCAACTTGTATTGATTCCTTTCTACTCTTGGGAGTTTGGGGGCTCATTATTTCCACCACGTTTTCAATATTCCTGGATGACATTTTTTCAGGTCTAAACATTACAGAAACAGGACCAATGTGGCTGGAGCACTGAGATCAAAGGAGAAAAACAAATGAAAAATGAGGCGATGTGGACTGATGATGGATTAGACATAGCCAGAGACTGCTGAACAAATGAGAAGAAGATCAAGAAGGGCAGCTCACTGCTGGAACACAGAGGCCCCTAACCTTGACCAGGAAAAGTGATGTTGACTTTGAACCCTAAAAGATGAGAGGAGACGGCCAGACAAGGCAAGACAAAAGGCACTCCCAGGAAGGTCCAGAATAACAAATAATTAACTGCAGCCAGAGCCTGGAGACTGAGGCAAGAGCAGTGAGCAATGGGCTTGAAAACATAACCAAGAGCCAAACAAGAATCATCAAGAATGCGAAACACCCACAAGTGAGTTCTTCCACTGAATAGATCAAGCAACAAACCCGACAACACATAACCCAGATGCAAAACCTTAGAAAGTGGCCTTCAGGAGTCTAGACAATAAGACCATCTACCTTAAGTCTACTCCCCCAGCTCCAGAAGAGGAAAAAAATAAGTTAAGACAGAAGATGCTAGTTCTTTGCCAAGTTTAGTCACAGGATTCATTGGTTTTCCAAAAATATCTTACTTTCTCTTGACTATTATCAAATGAAAGTCAGTGAATTCCTGTTGTAGCAGTCTGTTCACAAAATATTCTGGTGCCCTTCCCTCCCTCAAGGGGGAATATATCTTCCTGCCCTGGTGAACTCAGAAGTGGCCATGTGACTTGCTTTAACCAATGAAATGTTAGACAGAAATAATACGATTCATTTTCATACAGAAGCTTTTAACATTGGTTTGCCATCAGTGGCTCATATTCGTAATCCTAGCACTTTGGGAGGCTGCGATCAGGAGTTCAAAACCAGCCTGAGCAAGAGCCAGACCCCATCTCTACAAAGTAGCCAGGCATCGTGGCAACTGCCTGGGAGCCTGTAGCCCCAGCTACCTGGGGAGCTGAGGCAGGAGAATCACTTGAGCCCGGGAGTTGGAGTTGCAGTGATCCATGAGAGACAGAGTGAGCCATTTCTTTCTTTTTCCTGCTACAAAGACCAAGTATTCCAGATAGAGATGTCTCCATCACACAACTAGGAGGGAGGTGACGACCAATTAAGAAAGGATGTGACATAGATCAATCTGTCTGTAAGTCACTGAGACGTGGGGGCTATTTGTTACTGCAGTATCAACTAAACCAGCCTGTCCTGACTACTATCTTCACAAACACAGACTCCCAGGGCAGAAGGGATGAGGCCGGGGATGCTGAGGACGCACCATGTACCTGGAATCCTTTGTCAGGTGAGGCGTACCTGGGGCATACCTCACTCAGGAATTTCCCCTCACCGCTGTCACACCAGAACCATGGAAACAAGGCATTTTGAAGTTTACATTTTCACTTTCTGCCTGCTCGTGACCAAACAATTCAGTACTAATGACTAACTACTCCAACTAAAAAAAAAAAAAAAAGTGTGACATGGGGTGTAGGCAGCCTGTCTGCGCTCCATTTTCACAGCCCACAGCTATAAATAATACCATTAGGAAGGCACACATTGCCTTAGATGGAAGGCACGGAGAAAAGCACTTTCTCTGATAGTTTAACAACACATTCAGATTTCGTGTCTCAAGGTAAAAATAGGCCTAACAAATGAATTAAATTTGGAAGCTGAGCTGCAGCAAAGCACACTGGCGTTATGAAGCTCGTCGTAGGAGGGAAAGGGAGACTTATAAGGTCCTGCGTTCCTTCTGCTGCTAGGCAGGATAGAAGGGTGGAAAACAGGATTTTCTCAGAAATAAAAATGATCACCAAAAGCCTGAAATTTAAAAGATCATCCTCATTAGACTGATATCCGAAAGGGACTCTGAGAATCGGGCAGATTTCAGCAAAGGATAAAATCAGTCACCACACCTAGGATTTTCTTCTGTGTCCCTTCAGCCTCAGAAAAATAATTAAAAAGAGCCAAAGACAACAAAGGTTGGAGAGTGTTTACAAATTCATGAACTTCCAAGTTGATAACTCTAATTGTTGCATCTTCTGTTTGTTTCAGTAAAACCTACCCATTTCTATTATGTGATTTTCAGTGCTATTTTTATCGACTCTGGTAGTTAAGCAAAGGAAATGTGAGGAGATGCTCTATCTTCCAAAATAATCCCTAACAAAGAAAAGGCCATCAACCTTTTTTTCTTATTGCTATAGTCTAATGCAAGTACCCTTTGCTATGCTGTAACATATAAGAACTAAAAAAAAAAATGGCAAATTGTCTTCTTATATCAAAATATATGCTATTAGAAGTTGTATTTATAATATTAGATTATAAAATCCTTGAGGTAAGAATTATTTCTTGCTCTCCTCTATATCCCTCTCAGAACCTACCTAGCATAGTGACTAACATTCAATAGATGCTTAATTTATTTTTTAACTGAACTTGAATGACTTTTCTCCATAAACCCCACTTTGATGCAGCAGCCCATGCCTATAATTGCAAGGCCAAGCCAGTAGATTGCTTGAGCTCAGGAGTTCAAAACCAGCCTGACCAAGAGCAAGAATGCTTCTCTAGGCTCAGCGCCTATAGCTCAACCAGCTAAGGCGCTAGCCACGTACACCTAAGGTGGCGGGTTCGAATCCCCAGCCCGGACCCGCCAAACAACAATGATAGCTGCAACCAAAAAATAGCC
>NW_003852402.1:30143319-30174647 GCF_000181295.1 Otolemur garnettii | reverse complement strand
AAAAAAAAAAAAAAAAAAGAATGCTTCTCTACTAAAACTTAAAAAACTAAAAAACTAGCTAGGTGTGGTGGCTAGTCAGGAGGCTGAGGCAGGAGGATCTCTTGAGCTTAAGGGTTTGAGGTTACTGTGATCTATGGCAACACCATGGCACTCTACCCAAGGGCAACAGAAACTCTGTCTCTAAATAAAATAAATAGCCTACTACCAATGAACTGTGTAACTTTTATGCCAGGAAAACATCAGATAACAGCACATCCTTGGGCCTGCAAAGTTCCCAACATGGCTCCACTGTCATCACCGCGGAGTGAAAATAACACAAATTAATCACAGCCTGAATATGCCAGCAGTCCCATGGTCATGGCCAATTACCCAGATCTCAATTCTCCAAGCCCAGCCCTTGAACACAGGTGAGGCCTTTCCAAAGGGGACACAGCTGGGATAGCTTCCAGACATAATCAGGAGAAAAGAGAAGGTTTTGTGTTTACTGTAGAAGCAGGCCCAGAATAACTTATTCCTGGGGATCTGAGCAATTCTCGTGACCAACTCCTTCAAGCATAGAAAATCTAAGTAATCTTTCATGCCAAGCAGTCAACAATAACTGTGCAAGTCCTCAGTCACCGTCTAACAATGCAGGGGCTTCTTGATTAATATGCTAACAGTTCTGTTCTGCGGCTCTCAGGGCAGTGAGCGTGTTGCAGCACTTTGGGACAAAGCACAGTTTTACTATCATAAACTGAACGTCTCTTGTAAGAACTTTACATTTTATATTTATTAAATTACTAGCAGAGATTTCCAGAAGACTGAAGACTCTTAACTTTAAGAATGCCTTTTTTGCCAGGTGTGGTGGCTCATGCCTGTAATCCCAGCACTGGGAAGGCCAAGGTGGGTAGATTGCCTGAACTCACAGGTTTGAGACTAGCCTGAGCCAGAGCTAGACCTCATCTCTAAAAATAGCAGAGTGTTATGGCAGGCACCTGTAGTCCCAGCTACTTGGGAAGCCACAGCCCTCTACCAAAGGTGAAAAGGTGAGACTCTACCTCAAAAAAAAAAAAAAAAAAAAAGAATGCCTTTTTCTAGCTGACTGTGAAGTGGATCAACAACAGGACCTAAAGAAAGGCAAAATAAGGCAAACTATGTCTACAAACTTGTTTTTGTTTGTTTGTTTTCTTAAAATGAACATAGCATAAACTGTATGATTTTTTTACCTGGGCATTAGTGACTTCAGGGTCATTCATGAAAATATTTAAAGCAAAATTGGAAGTTTCAAATTCACTTTTCATACTGAAGTGATTCAACAAACACTAACGAGGCTCACTATGTGTCAGGTACTGGACTGGATGGGCCCCAAGATGAAATGATGACCATACGGACAGGTGTTATTGAAAGTATGTAATACCTGTGAATGTTGCCTATCTTCCCTCAATTCCACAATCAGGATATCACTTCTCCAACACCAGAAAATAGGCTCTCCAATTTTCAAGCTCAAAAATATTTTTATATAAAGACAGAACTTGAGTAAACCTCTATAAATATGATTTCTTAGGCATCTATAGTAATACCATTGATAATCGGCCATCGTGATAAATCGATGCAAGCTCAAATTCTGCAGACACCTTGAACCTAGAAGGAAGAATAAAACACCAGTTGACCACAGAATCTGGACATGGATTCATTCATTAATCTATTTATTTATAAATTCATTTATTCAATAAATACATCTTGTGTACCTAACATGAGAATATCTTGTTCTGGGTATTATAACACTATGGTGAAAAAACAGGTGACTAAAGCTTCTTATCTTCACCCTTCCATTTAGTGGAAGAAGCAATATTAAAAAAATAAGCAAATAAAAAATATAACTTCAGTAAAACTAAGCACTGTAAAGATAAAGCAGGATAAAATAATAAGAAACTGATGAGTGGCAGGCAAGATAGGGGTGAACATCTCAGGCTAACTATATTTTAGCTTAAAGAGAACACACATGTGCACAGACAGAGACAATAAGTTTACATTTAGTTTCTATTTTAATTTTCAAAATACCAAGAATATTGCTGAAACAATGGGACCAAGGAAATAAGGAACAGATCCAGTATCCCTAAGCTCAACTCTGTAAGACTCCTAACATCCCCAAAAGGATGTCACAGTTACCAGCGACTATTCCTGGTATTTTCTGTAGAGTGAATTCAAGGTTAAGTGATGAATAATCAGTTTTTGAGATGCAAGGTAAGGTAATGCACCATGCTAACAGCCTTGCGAGCCATATTAGTGAAAGAAAATCCTGCAGTTCATTTTATTCTTTCCTTTAACACAATAAGAATTGAGTCAGGGAGATCCAAATGATAGAGTCCTGTCATGGTGTGGAGGAGATGCCAACCCTGTCACAGCAAGGCCATCTCTATGGTAGAGAGGCCGTCTTCTAATGGTATAGGGGAAGGAAAAGAAAGTCTGCCTTTTTCTGGACATAAGATTGGTGAAAAGGAGAGAGAAGAGAGGAAAACTGAAGAGTAAATATGGGCCTCTAAATTTTCTGTATTTTGGCTTCTAACCAGGAAAGGAAGAAATGTTAAGAGGTTGAGGTACCAATAAGATCAGCTACACGCAAATGAGAGCTGAGAGGGGACTACTTAGCAGAGTGTCCGTCTGAGCTACAGCCACTTGAAGCGAGCAACCATTAGTGTTCTCACATTTCCCTGTTGCTTAGGTTCAGAGTAAAATCCAGGAGGCTAACAGTGGAGCCCACAAATGCAAAGTGTAAGACTCTGCAGCAGAACCTCAGAAGGACTCCTGGAACACAAACCACATCAAGAACCTAATGGGGACTCTGATGCCAAAGCAGCCAATGGCCACATTGGCAGCATCATCTGAGCCAAAAGAATGGCCCATAGGATCATATGCTGTAACCTCAGCTCTGAAAGCCAAAAGGGAACTCAGGGATAAAGAAACTGATGACCAGGCTCAGTGCCCATAGCACAGTGGTTACGGTACCAGCCACATGCACCAAGGCTGGTGGGTTCAAACCCGGCCAGGCCAGTTAAACAACAATGACAACTGCAACAAAAAAAAAATAGCCAGACATTGTGGTAAGCACCTATAGTCCCAGCTACTTGGGAGGCTGAGGCAAGAGAATCTCTTGAGCCCAAGAGTTTGAGGTTGCTGTGAGTTATGATGCCATGGCACTCTACCGAGGGTGACATAGTGAAACTCTGTCTCAAAAACAAACAAACAAAAAGAAACTGATGACCAACCCAGAAGAAAAAAAATCATTTTATCATAAGGACATTTGCACTAGATTGTTTATTGCAGCTCAATTTATAATCGTCAAGATGTGGAAACAATGTAAAAGCCCATCAACTCAGGAATGGATTAATGAATTGTGGTACATGGACACCACAGAATACTATAAAGCCACAAAAAGATGGTGACTTCACATCTTTTATAATATCCTGGATGGATATTACAGCACGTTCTTCTTAATAAAGTATCACAAGAATGGAAAAGCAATTATCCAATGTACTCAATACTAATATGAAGCCAGCAGTCCATCTGATGAATGCCCAAATGAGAGAGACACTCATTTCAATTCAAGTTGGGGGGAGGGGTAACAATGGAGGGGGCGGGGTTGGGTGCTCTCTGTGGGGGTGTTCAGCATACCTTTTTGTATGGGAAATAACACAAGAGGAACTCTACCTAACAAAATCAAATATTTTGACCTGGTTGTTTGTACCCTCCCATTAACCTGAAGTAAATTTACTTTCTAAAAAAAAAAGAAAGAAAGAAAGAAACTAACGACCATGACTTTGAGGGATTAGAAGACATCACACCTAAAGACCCCCAAATCTTCCCCTTTTCCCCAGGGCTGTGCAAATTTAAGCAACACTCACCTCCACACTCACAGACTCCAATGCTGTAGTCAGGAAAAGGAGGCAATGAAAACTACCTGAGACTCTGAATAACTTTATTCACATAAAAGACTGAGTATCACCTAAAGAGATTGCTTAAATTTTCAGATTGGACTAATTTTAAAGCATACTGGAATTTTTATTAAGTTTTTCCACAAACCATTGAATTTAGAACCAAATCAAGAAGTTCCTGCCACATAGATAAGGCAGTAAATACTTCTGAGGTTTAGTTGTTTAATACGTGTTGAAAACTTTTTCCAGAGATCAGTGCAAGGCACATAATCCAGGGGACGGCACCTTTTAGAAATAGAGATTCAGAAGTGCCTGTTCCTGAAAAAAAGAGCTGGGGATAATCAAAATTCCCATAGCAAGTATCTCTTTTCATAAATTTGGGCATCAAGTTATTTTAGTTTCTTAGTTTTAAATGATCACAAATGAGTTCAAGAAGTAAATAAGAAATATGTTCTTAAATATCAAACCCTGGTTTTGAAGAAATTTAAATGTAATAATGAGGACTAGGCAAGGAGACTCACACCTGTATTCCCAGCACTTTGGGAGGCCAAGGAGGGTGGATTGCCTGAGCTCACGGGTTCAAGACCAGCCTGAGCCAAGCAAGACCTCACCTCTAAAAATATCTGGGCGTTGTGACAGGTGCTTGTAGTCCTAGCTACCTGGGAGGCTGAGGCAAGAGAATCGCTTCAGCTCAGGAGTCTGAGGTTGCTGTGAGCTGTGATGCCACAGCGCTCTACCAAGGATGACAAAGTGAGACTCTGTCTCAAAAAAATAAATTAATTAAACGTAATAATGAATAGAGGTTAGCAATGTGAGTGTGCTTTTTAGGAAATCTTCTGATTTTATACATGTCCAAATACTAAGATAAAATCAAATGAATGTATCTATTTTTAAAGCAAAATATAAAAATCATCCTGGAAAACAAAGTTTCCTAAAGACTAAAAGATTCTTCCTCTAGAGAGTAAAAGGAGAAAGCCAGATTAATTACAACCATTTAGAAATAGCTATTTCCATTCATGCCTTTTCAAAGTTGTACAAAATAGATCTCTGCTAAAATAACTGATAGTTAGCTTGCAGACAAAAACACAATGTAAAAGAAAACAGAGGCGTTATCATTTGTCTTTTCCTGTTTCTGCCTAGTTAAAAAATAAAAAAGTGTGTCTATGCTGTTCTTCTAACGTCTTTCTACAATCACCTTTAATGCCTCAATGTACAAATCAATCAGGTATAATGTGGTTTAGGCTTTCCAGCGAAGTCTTCCTTCTCCGAGCCTAATTTGTTTTAAAGTAAGTCATTTGAAAGGGCTTCCAGTTCAATTTTTTAAATGCCCTCTCACCCAGCAAAACTTTCCGTACTTATTAAATCTTATAACCTTTGGTCACCCTTGATACTTAGAGGTGAGGAAGTGACTGATCACTCACATGTTCCCGAAAGAGTTCCCTGCTCCTATGCCGATCCTAACAGTTTGATGTTGAGCTTTCTTGCTCACAAGTCACAAGCCTACCTCAAGAGATCACCTATATGGTCTGTCTAACAAGGGTACAAGCGAACTTTCCAGAACTAGAATATAAATGTTTTGACACAATGACTAAGCAAATGACATGAAGTCTATGTTAACCCGCTTGATGAAAGTATTTCAAACTGTATATGAAAACACTACACTGTACCCCGTGTTTGCATTAATGTATACAGCTATTATTTAATTTAAAAAAAAAGAGTGACACTAGGAAACAGGGTGCCTTAAGGCTGTACCGTTGGCTCTCACTATTTCCAGTTTACTTCTTTCCACCAGGCCTTTCCAAGGGGGTTCAATTATTCTTAAATTCTAGGAACACCGGAGCTAAGAAAAGCCCTGTTGTGTGGCAGACAGCTATGGGGAAAAGGAAATCCAATGGGGCCATCATCCATGAACGGGTCAGTCCAGAGACTTTGGGAAACCCCCGCCTTTCAAATGACCTAAAGGCCTCTCTCTCTGTCCTTTCTTGGGCCTGGGCCTCTCAGACTTCAGGCTGTTTGCATTCAGTCAACACTTCAATTTTATAGGCCTGTGGAGCCAAAGATTACAAGACTTTTGAACTCCAGGCTGCCTTCTGTCTGGCTACACCCTCTGTTTCTGGAGCCCAAATCTCTTTTAACAACTCTACAAAAACAAGCAATTAGAGTAAGGTCTGTTAATCCTCTCCTTTCGACCTAGAGGTAATTATGTATTCAGAACCCAGCAGCCGGGAAGCAGAATGGCACTACCGATGCCTGTGGCTATTTAGAGAAGGATCCAAATGTGCTTCAAGGGAATGACCAGGGCAGACAAAAGTCCCTTAAAAACGTCCTACTATTGTTTCACGGGAAGCTAGGGACAATGCTAGGCTCAATTTTTAAGACAAAGAAAACAAATGTATAAATTAAAAATAAACAAGAAAGGTCAAGGAGACATTTTAAAAGTTTCAAGATATATTGGAGCATTCATTGGCCTGGTAACTAATTTTGACTTTCTCCACTAGGTTACTGAACATCTGGCTTCTCTATACACTGTAACACGTACCTTGTCTTTTTTTTTTTTTCCTTAACTCACATTGTTAATGGACTTCAGTCTATTAACAGCTATGAAATTTTGTCTAGGAGATTTACATTAAATTAAGAACACGATAGTTGTTTTTAGTTAGTGAAAATAAGAGCTATTTCAGAACAGGAAAATATATAACATTCCTCTCCAGCCTACCTTTTAAAATTGCATTTTCTTTCAAATCCAAATCGTTACTCAGATTAGTAATGTACAATCCACAAGGGGTTTTCAGGGAAAGAAAAGGAATACTTTTTACTCCTGTCAACAAATGGTTTTCTATAAAACGTGTCCGTGGTCAACTCTACACTAAGCTGGCGTCTTTTCAAACAAACCTGTAGTTTTTCTAAGCAGGTTTTACAGGGATGTGCCAACTATACACTTCTTGTCACATACGCATCATAAATTGCAGCAAGTGTACCACCGTCACTAAGAAAACACCCGATTCACTCATGCACTGTGTTTCAAAACCTCATTTCTTAAATATTTGGAAAGCAGAGTGCATTTTCCCATGGAAACGCTGTTATGCCTTTGCTCTTCACTCACGCTCCCAGACACCCTGCCCCTCTGACCCAACGTGCAGTTCCCTCCCTCTGGAATGGCCGTTTGCAACCAGCTCCAATGCCAATCCAAGATTCCCAACAGACGAACCTGCCCCTGGATCCACAGAACTCCTAAAATGTCCTTTAGGGCCTTTGTATAGTAGACATTTTAGTTATTTCCTCCCGACATTGTTCTACACTCTAGGACCTGTAGAAATAACCGTAAGGTTTCAAGAAGACTGAGTTTATCCCTATTGCCTGGAGTGGGGTATACAAGAAGATACCAACCCTTTCGATTTAGTCATTGGTCCGGGTAATCCAGGCCCAACCAATAGGGCTTTGGCATTTTCCTAGCCATATGGACTGGTTAAGGAAAGATCCAACCAGAACAAATCTTAGCTTCTTAGTAAAGTATCATAAGAATGGAGAAGCAAGAATCCAATGTCTTCAGCTTAATATAAAGGCTGTAGATGAGCGAATACAGGAGGGAGAGCATGGGTAGGAGAATAAGCAGGTGGGAAGGAGAGCCAGGAGGGGGATGAGGGGTCATGGTGTATGTCACACCTCTTGGAGGTGGGACACAATTATAAGAGGGACTTTACTTACCAAATGCAATCAGTATAACCTAATTCTTTGTACCCTCAATGGATTCCAAACAATAAAAAAAAAAGAAGAAGAAGAAGAACAAATCTTAGGATTTTTGACCAATGGTTGTAGAGGAGATTTCTCTCCCTGGATTTGAAAGTTAGAGATTATACAGTTCACATTGCCATAGGGAGACGTTGTAGTTTCACAGAATGAAGCCAGTTTGAGGGTGAGGTTGACACCAGAGGAGGACAGAACTGAGGGATTCATAGAGAAATGGAGCCAGACCCCTGACGGGGCAAGCTCCACTAAGCCTGACCTACCACCGAACTTTCCAGTTACATAAACCATTCACCATATATCATTGGAGCTACCTTGAGCTGGGTTTTGTTACCTCCAGTGAAAGCATCCTACTGACAGAGTCATTATCTCTCTCTACTTCACACACATTTAATACTTTTTCCTACAGTTTTATATTTCCTATAGTACCAATTAACTTCCTTAGAGCAATACTGTGTCTAACTTATCATGGTATCTGTCCAAGGTACCTAACATACACATACATATACTAACTCAATCAGTATTTACCAAGTGAATGCTAGATAAATGAGACTCATGAGGTTCTGGTCTTCCAATCAACGTGTTCCTCATCTTTTGCTCTCCCTACAATAAAAATCTCCTTTCCCCTCAAGAAGTTGGGGTGTCCAGAGGAAAGCAATCTAAATTCCATAACATTACATGTGACAAGTCAACAGTTTCAGTAAGTCCAGTTCCTACAGCTATTATACACTTTGCATTTCTGTTAACACTACTTCCTCAAATATATCTCTAGATAGAAGGGAATACATGTCAACATTACAAATGGAAGCATAGGGCAAATTTTTATTTTATTTTTACATATACATGTGTTTACTAGGTTTCCACTTTTTGCCTTCACAAAATCAAAAAGGCTTAAAATTTAAAAACAATAACAATGTTTAAGATAAGGACTAGAAACAAAAACCTCGTAAAGAATGAATGAAGATAAATACATTCAGAAAAGAAATCAGACGATTGTTGCAATGAAGTATTAAGAAGGGCAAATATTTTTTTACAAAAATGTTCACATTTAAATGAGATCATTATTGTCAGGGCTTTGTTGTAGGAAACGAGGGACATCACTGATGTCAGAACCGTCTTCACCATCATTAGTTTTAATAACAGTAATAGTCATGCTATTCTCATCTGATAAGTTTTATTTTCATAATTACCTCTGTTGTGATTACTAATATTTTTCTAAGGGATATACTGTCCCTAACAGTCTTCCAAGGTTGCTCTGTTTCTACTGGGTTCTGTTGCAAAACAAAACACTCAAAAGCTGAATGTTTTAAATGTTCCCTGACCTTGGGGCCTTCTGACCCACCAGTTCCAGCACTGTTCCTACAGTCCTGCTAATCCTATGACCCCCATCCTACAAGTCTATCCCTTCTATGCCCCTGGAGCTGCCTCAGTCTTGAGTCATGCTCAGTCCTGTCCCGGTTAATGTCAGCTTGGTTCTGAAAGCCTATAACCCCCAGAGACTGCTCTGCTCTGATGGGCATGAGAGCAATCCTGAGAAACTTACAAAACCTGAGCAAAATGAGTGTTTCCTGATTAGATCTCCAGCCACAGTCCACAGGGTAATAGCAGAGACTATTTCCTGGTGGATTTTTATGCACCCACATCTGTTGAAAATATAAAGGAATTTTCTTTTCAAGACATTGATATGGGTAAACTTAATAATGTAAACCCAGGGAGCAAAAGCATATGAAGGAGTTTTCCTGGCCCCACTTTGAGGAAAACTTACATCCCAAGAGGAAAATGTACAAAGATTAACCATATTGCATATTTATTTCTAATTATCTCACTTACGAACACCATTAATTTTAGTTTACAGACTTGACTTTTATCCTTGTAGGAAGGTGTTACAGATGCCATTTGGTTTTCAAAGGTATTTTTTGATTTCAATTCCCTCTGCAATGAGAGGGAAGTGAAACAGCTTGCTTAGAGCTGCTCTCTACACGCACGGTGCCAAGGTGTCATCTTCAGTTGCCTTTCATTGATTAAATTTCTTTCCCAGTGAGGACTGTTTGCCTTATAACAACAGTTTTGCAGGCTTTATATCCAGCAACAATATCAATAACACCATTTTGTGGAGCAAAGTCTAGTAAAACTATTTCAGATTGCTAGCTAGTCATTTGGACTCTTTAAGCAAGCAAAAATAGATTTTTTTTTAATTACTTTGGGATATAAGACTTCTAATTGGTGTTGTAAATGTGTTACCTTAATCACACAAGGAAAAAAAGTGAATTTCCAGTAGTGCTTAGCAGTAGCCATTTATTTTATCTCTCAGTTCTTTTGGTCTGAGTCAACTTGACACAAACCAACGACCTCAGGTGGCTTCATTCATGCCAGGACAGCTGAGATGGTCAGGCTCTTTTCTCACATGCTTTCTTTTTCTCCAAGAAGCCAGTTTAGGCTTTTTCAAAGATGGTCCCTAAGAAGCAAGAGTACAGGCCCCAGGGCACTAATACTTTTCAGTTATCTGCTGTGACCTATTTGCTAGTGTTTCATAGGAAAAGAATAGGTCAAATCCAAAGTCAAGGGGTGAAGAAATAAATTCCCCTGTTTTATGGGGAAATGTCAAAGTGACATTGCAAAGGGGATTTGCATAGGGAGGGAAGGAAGGAATAGTCGCAGCCATCTTTGCAAATCATTGGCTCTGTTCCTCCTCTGACCACAGTGAAAACTGAGCATTCCCCAGCTAAGCCCACCACAAATGATAGCCATTTAGGCCACTAAATTTGGGGGATATGTATATGTTCTGCTATCAAAGCTACTTGCAAAAATTTCTAAACCCTTATGGTAGGTAAAGAATTCCAGAATATTTTTCAGTTTCTTTTTTAAAACTCATTTTTTTAATGCTAAGGTATTTTAAACTAGAGCTATCTAACTTAGGGATTTCCCCCCACAGTTTCTAATAAGCAGAGTGAATAACAAAGGGCTGTTCCCACACGAAAGTCCAATGTTACTTAGGTTCTGCCCTTGAACACTGGAGCATGCCTTTCCTGCCCCATCTATGCTCTACTCACCAAGGAGGAGAAGGAAAAGAATTTTGATGGAACTGGCACCAAAGCAGAACACACATTAGGTTTAGAAATTTTGTAGGAGAAAGTAGGCCTCACCAGATGCCAGCTCCTTGATATTGGACTTCCCAGCCCCCAGAAACATGAGCCAATAAATTTCCGTTCTTTATAAATTACCCAAGCTCAGTTATTCTGTCATAAGAGCACAAAACAAAGCACACCTTCATTCTCAGTATGACATAGTAAGGCCAAACCATACACTATTCCTTTCTTTATAGAAGTTCCCAAAATTCATAGGACAGGTTACAGGCAAAAGTAAAAAAAAAAGCAGGGAAAGAAGAGGCCGACAACTTAGCTCCATATTTGAATTTTAAAAGAAAACATTTCCACTTTCCTTGCTTGTCATTACTCAAATTGCATTTCCAAACTAGCCTTTCACAAGAATGTGGCAGAACAAGTGTCAATACAGAACCTAGCACACCTGGGTTCTAGTTTTGCCATTAACTAGCTATCTGACCTCACACAAGCCATTTGGTCCCTCCAATCTGTGCTCTCACACTTAATCAAAAATGTCAATCTAGGTGACCTCCCTAAATGTTGGTCTTTTAGAAATCAAATATCTGTCCCAACTCCATACCAAAGAATATCAGAAAACTAGTCAGTGTAGCACTGTGACCAAAAGTATGAACTTTGTTATCAAAAAGAACCACAGTTCCAGCTGAGTAACTGATTAGCTACAAAAATCTGAGGCAAGTGTCTTACATTCTCAAAGTCTCAGTGTCCTCATCTGTAAGATGAGAACACTAACTATATTAGAATATATTAAATATAACACGACATATATCATACGTTCAGTATATGCGTGTTCAGCACATCAGCACATGCTAAGGAAATGTGTCTCCTTGTTGACAACAATTTAAATCATATCTCTTAATCCCGTAGGATTACAATCCATACATTGTAAAATATATAAATTGAGTCTCCTATATAACAAACGAATCCTAAAGTTGCTGCTCTCACATTTGCTCTGCTTGCCTGTTCTGGGAACAAGGCAGAACTTCAATAGAATATTCTAGATCCATCCCCTGGTCCAAGCTGTTTCACCTTCCCCCCCACCTTTTTTTTTTTTGAGACAGAGTCTCACTCTGTAGAATGCTGTGGTGTCAGCATAGCTCTCAACAACCTCAAGCTCTGGCTCAAGCAATCCTCTTGCTTCAGCTTCCTGAGTAGGACTACAGGCACCCACCATGATGCCCGGCTAGTTTTTCTTTTCTTTTTCTTTCTTTTTCTTTTTTTTTTTGAAACAGAGTCTCACTCTGTCACCCTGGGTAGAGTGCTGTGGCATCATAGTTCACAGAACCCTCTAAGTCCTGGGTTTAAGCAATTCTCTTGTCTCAGCCTCCCAAGTACCTGGGACTACAGGTGCCTGCCGCAACACCCGGCTAGTTTTGTTGCTGTTGTTTGTTTTGTTTTCTATTTTTAGTTGCAACAGGATCTCGTTCTTGCTCAGGCTGGTCTCAAACTCCTGAGCTCAAGCGATTCACCTGCCTCAACCTCCCAGAGTGCTAGGATTATAGGTGTGAGCCACCCTGACCAGCCTCGCCTCCCCTTTCTAAAGCTCCTAATTTTAAGCCCAAGAAAGAAAAGGTTCCAGAACTTAAAAGAGAGAGGGGGGAAATATAGGCCATACAAACCAGCTGTCTTCTTTCTCAATGTGTGGAGGAACTTCTAGCCCCAGCAGCCAGAGTGAAGAATGTCTTCCAGGCATCTGATGGAAACAGGATACTCAGTTTAACCAGTAATTCTGGTCTTTCTATCTTTTCTCTTCATCAAAGGAAAAAACGATGCCTAAAACATTCACCTAAAAAACAATATTTTTATTCTTCACCTATAAACAATCATATCCATTCACAAAATGAGAAGTAATTGAGATTGTATTTAAGTGGGAAGATTCTGCTACTGAGTCTTTCAGGGTCTCCATGATAATTGCCAATTGTTACAAAACAATAATAATAACTCATGAGGTAAGGGGGAAGGGGGAAATGTATCACCTTCTACCATCTTCTAAACCAGTCCACCCAAGAAAGAATTCATACGGAGGCAGAGCAAGGGCAAGAAAGGCCTGAATGCCCAAGTATCAAGTGAATAAACAATTAGAAGTTACAAAAAGAAGTGAAACAAATGGGTAAATGAAATAATATTCTATCCTCCTTCTTTGACAAATATACCTTCTTAACAACAAAGTTGTCCTTGGTGCCTGGAGTTCCACACTAGAACACGGTGATATGGGGACAGCCCTCCCCTGCCCAAGCCCTTCTACATCTCCCAGGTCCATTCTGCACCACAGCAGAGTCAAGGGCACATTTGCAGGTAGCCCAGCCACGAGTTTAACTCTGCCCAACAGTTGGCCGTTGGCAATCACACAGGCCTAGAATGTCACTATACTCTGCCATCAGACACAAACTCAGGGAGGAAGGAAGGTACCCACTCAGTATCTAGAATCAGACTCGGGGAGTTGCAGGGTCTGGGGTATCTGAAACGTGGTCTCAAAAGAGGACATGGACTTCAGACGTGTCCCCTTGGCCTCTCAGGCTCCAATCCTGTTGTATCACAAGGAAGGTCAGAAAGGGATCCTCTCAAAGGTGGGGCCCAGGGCAGGGGCACCTGATGCTTTGATCTCAGGGCAAAGCTAAATAGACTAGAGCCTTCTCAGAATCCCACCAACTTTAGCCCCAGGGAGCTGTGAGATCCCTCTTCACCCCTTCTCACATAGACAGATGGCCTCCATAGAAGTTCCCTGTGCTATAACTACTTTTAGGTGACAACCCCACACCAACCTTAGCCATCAATCACAAACAAATGTCAGACAACCAGCTTCTCCCTTACTTCTCATTCCTGACATTATTCTTCAGTCTAAACCACAGCCCAAGTTTCTCATTTTCTCCAAATTCAGAACGTTTGTCTTTCTTTGGTATTTTATCCTGCCCCAGGGTGATCCCAATCATTCATCTTTCCCACGAGGTAAAAATAAATAGGTAAATAGAAAAATAGATTAAATAAATAATCATCTACACACAATAATCATCCTCCTCCCTCTCATTTCCCAACTCATTTGTCCTTGGTGCCTGGAGTTCCACACTAGAACATGGTGATATGGGGGAAGTTCCCAGGGTTCCCTTCTTAAATTTAAAGTTATTCATACTCAACTTCGCTTTTTTATTCCTGGGCCCTGATTATTTCCTAATTGTATTAGTACTTTCTTTTCTTTCAACTAAAATGAACTCAACCCAAACCACCAATGTTACCACTCTGGCTCCTCTTCCTATGACCCACATAGGGGTTCAGCTCCCCATGGCACAAAAGACTATGACAGAGACCTCACGTCCCGCCTTTGCTGTTGGTCATCTTCCCCTACTCATCCACTCCCACCTGCTTTCTCCCTCTCACTCATGTTATCTTGTCTTGCCTTCATCCGTTTCTCACACACTTCTCCACAGTTTCTGATGAAACCCTCCCAGTTCTGAGCAAGTTCCATCTTTCCACCCAGAATTCATTAAGAGCCCTCTTGCTTATGGGCACTGTGGATTGTCACCAGGCCAGTACACAGGGGCTTGCTTCAGGCCACAGGCTTATTTCTCTCTTGCAATCTGCCCTTTATTATCTCCTACCCTAAGGCCAGGCCAGTTCTGGAAAAACAGGAATGAACAAGAGGGCCAGGTGTCTGGGCATGCAGCCTGTGCTTCAAGGACCGTGAGTTTCATTTAATATTTTGTTGTTGTTATTTGTTTGTTTTTTGAGACAGAGTCTTACTATGTCGCCCTTAGTAGAGTGCTGTGGCATCATAGCTCACAGAAACCTCAAACTCTTGGGCTTAAGTGACTCTCTTACCTCAGCCTCCCAAGGAGCTGGGACTACAAGGGCCCACCACGATGCCCGGCTATTTTTGTTGTTGTTGTTGTTGTTTAGCTGGCCTGGGCTGTATTTGAACATGCCAGCCTCAGTGTATGTGGCTGGTGCCCTACCCACTGAGCTACAGGCACAGTCTAGTTTAATGTTCTAATCTCACCTTCCTAACATTCTTAATAATGTTGTGGTTGAGCTTCTGTTTTTCAAGTAAAGACCCATGGGACAATGTGACATGCACGTAAGCAAAGGAGAGATTCACTCTATGTGTGTCCACCATTCACTGCCACCCCACTCACAAATGACATCGGCAATGCCCCATTGGCTCAGAATTCTGGGAGGTCCATGTGCTTGGGGAGACCCATGAGAGAGAACGAAAGTCCAAGGCAAGCGTCTCACATCTATGACTAAGTGGGGATGTGACCACACCAGGGATCACACTTCCATTCCAACCAGAACTTGCTTCAAATACAGGAAGAAGGCAGTGGCGCTCCAACAAGCCCAAACAACCAAGGAACCCTCTCATATCCTTGGTTACTCCTAATACTTCCCCATTATCAGCCAAACCTTTACCCAGCAAAGGATGACATAGAAAAAAGGGAACGATCGATCAGGCAAACAATGGTTGTTCCTTTCCCTTTCAGTTCTTTCTTACTCATCACTAATCAAAAGGTAGAATGTTGGTGAAATGCCGTGCAGCGAGAAAGAGAAGCAACTGAGCTGGTTTTGTGTAGCATTTCCGCTGTTCTGGTACGAATGAAATACATATGCATGTATGAACTATAAAACAAGGAATGCATAATTTCAGTGATTCTGCACATGAGTTCAATGCTCTATTTGCATATCAAACAGGCATTGCACAGGATAAAGATGAGTGGTAAAATTCAGGCTAACAATTTTAAATGTTAATTTTTTAAACTTAGACTTATATCAAATAACCAGTTGGAAAGACCCTAATGAGTTCAGAGAGAGACTCTGGAAGGAAGGAAAGATTTGTTTTAGTGTCTTTAACTTGAACAATAGGTCCCCCCACATTCTCTTTTTGCACTGGGCCAAGCAAGTTGTGTAGCTACCCCTGGTGAAGAGGTTGAGGGGATAGAGGCGGAAATGGAAGAGATTGAAGGGATAGAGGCTGGAATGGCAGGGGTCAGAGCTGGGCCACAGCCCAGCAGGATGCAGACATTTGGGTCAATGCCCTTTTTGACACCAGCATCCCCTACTCAAAGCCCTCGGTGGAGGCTGGCATAAAAAGAAATTGAGGGGATAGAGGCTGGAATGGAAGGGGTCTGGAATAAAAAGAGATTGAGAGGATAGAAGCTGGAATGGAAGAGGTCTGGAATAAAAAGAGATTGAGGGGATAGAGGCTGAAATAGAGGTCAGAGCTGGGCCACAGCCCAGCAGGATGCAGACATTGATGTCAATGCCCTTTTTGACACCAGCATCCCCTACTCAAAGCCCTCAGTGGTGTCCTAACTCAATCAAAGTTAACACCGAAATTCTCACCATGGCGCTACACCACTAAGGCCTCCCCTGCCCACCTCTCTGATATGGTCTCTCACCACTCTAATTGCATTTTCCCAGCCCAGGGCCTTTGCACACCCCCTCACCCCTCCCTGGAGCAGCTCTGCCCACAAACAACTGGAGTACCCACTTCCTCGAATCTTCAAACACCTCAGCAACTGTCACTGTATCAGAGAAGCCTTTCCTGATCAACTCCTATGAGGTCAGACAATGAAGTCCACAAATTCATCCTGGGAAACGTGCTATGTACCTCACTGCTGAATGTCACTGCAGTCACCTTCAGAGTGCTCCCCCTTGGCCGTCTGGTGACTGACGTGATAGTCAGCAATAAGGTATGGAGCAGTTTTTCTAGGACGAGTTCTCACACAGAGTTGCCTGCCTTCATGTGAACTAACAGTCCCTCCCCCCACCTTCCTTTATCTTCACCCTCAGCCCTTGTCACCACCGGGTCTATCACACATGTATTCATTTCTTTTCTTAGTCTTGGTCTCTTCCATTGTAACAGAAGCTTCCTGAGGGTAGAGGCTTTCTCCAGCTAGGACAGTCTAAACACTTGTTGCATAAATGAAGCTAATACATTTCCTGGAATATGGAGTCATTTAGACGAAAATAAGGAAAGCTGACTCATTAACGATACATGAGGCATAAAGCTGGGTGAGCTTTCCTATTGCAAAATAATCTCTCACTTGGATCCACAAATGGTGCCTGCTGTCCCAAGTCAGGAAGCATTCTGTTTAGGGAAATCCACCTCCACAGGGCGCCAAGGAGCCTGGAGGCTGGGCGGGAGGAAGTGGACCCTGCTTCTGATGACCTGTGCACTCAGAAGCAGTAACTAACTAGAGCCTACAGAAGCCTCAAGCTTCTCCGCCATGCGATGACTGTGATTTAATAAGACCTGTGGCTCCTTATCTCACAGGTCTCTGTGTGTAGCCGGTGAGATAATGAAAGTAAACTTCTGTTCACAGAGCTGAAATGGTAAAGAAGTGCTAGGGAGCCATATTTTCCCTGCTAATTAGGGCAACAGTGGGGCGGGGGTGGGGGGACGGGACGTGGCTGCTGGACCATTTAGCCGAGGTTGGTATTTAGAGACAATGGAATGAAAGAACAGAGCAGATGCGGGTGCTTGTTGCTCTCTCTCAGGGTGACCCCCATACATCTCCCATTTGACACGAATGTCACTGAGCCCAATTAGAATTAGCCTTTCACATAACATTCAAATTCCTGGGCTTCCGAGAACAGCCATATAAGGAAGGAACAGCCAGGCAGATAAGAAGAGAGGAATGAAGAGGCAAAAGGTTACAGAAAAAATGGAGATTTTTGCATTCCCCCCGCATGAAGGACAAGATGTTTCGACCAATCTTATAATTTTGGAAAAGATCTAACTGAATAGTATTTACCCAAGTGGCAGGCCAATCTCTTTCCCACCATGTCTGTGTAGGGTGGGAGTTTTTTATATTCTTCTTACGACTATTATTTGTTTTTAATCTCCAATTTGTGTTTTTGTGTGTTTAGTTTGTATTTATTTGGTCTTCTATTTATTTAATCTTTCATTTTCTTCTGCTGTATGCACCACGCAAGCTGATACATACCCAGCTCCAAAGCTGCTCTGTGGCCCCCCACACGCGCAGAACTTCATCTGCCTTGACACAGAGCAGAACTTGTCAGAGTGCTCGCCTCCGCTAGAATATATTTTTAAAATTCATTTTCAGGCTAACAATACCCCTGCAAAGACAGTGAGGCATAGAAAATCAAATCGTGCAGGATTTTAAATCAGGAAACTGAAGCTTTTTTTATTAAGACACCCTGAGATTCTTTAAGTGAACGTTTTTGGTAATTTCAGGGCTCTCGATAACTTAAGCAGAACCTTTTTTATTTTTTAATTAAAATAAAAATGCTTTGACATGTACCAAGGAGAGGAGGTAGAACAGACTGTCAAAAGTGGGCAGCCTGACAGCTCTTCTGACGAGGAAACCCCTGCATTCTATTTTTAAACCAACCTGTGTCATTTAGGAGAGAAGCCACCAAGTCTCCTGATAAAGCTTTGGGGGATGGCTGAAGGATAAGTTTGCAGCGCTGGAAATGGCAGTGCCGCCCACACGGAGAAGGCAGAGCCACAAGACTCTGCGTTTTTGCAAAACCAAAAAAGAAAAAACGCCCCCCCCTCCCCAAAGCATGCATTTCCTGCATAAAATGGAAGCAGCTTCTAAAAGAGACAGCACGGAAACTCACAAATCTTCTGAAATTGGTGTGAAGGTCGCCTTCCTGGGACTGGTAACAAGTAAGAGAAGTGAGTAGCATGGAGAAAACCTGGGAATGTGCATAAATAAATATGGTTGTTTAACATACTTCCATGGAGAGAGATGGAACCAAGGTGACGGTTTAAACAGGGCTTCCAAGACTTCAGTCACTGGTCCTCAGAGGAATGGAGAGGATGGAGAGTCATCTCCGCAAAGAGAACTAAAAACGATTTAGCACAAGGAGTGTATCAGCTCACCTCCCAACTTTCTAGTTTCGTGGACAATCTGAGTTATTTAACTTCTCTGAGCCTTACTTTTCCTCATCCATAAAATGGGACTGTGGCATTTTTCCTTGCAGGGTGGATGTTAAGATTAAATAACAGCACAGAGTAGGCAGCAGTGGATAAAATCACAATGAAGGTCACACCAAGAGCACCTGCCAGACCCTGAAGGATACTTAGAATGAGGATTCCAGAAGGGGCTTTCTGGGAAGTACCATATTTATTTTTCTTGGCAATGAAGTAAATAGCCCAGCTGCCTCCCCTGGCTAGACCAATGCCTCATCCTAACTTAAGATCTGACTAAGACCAGTCATTATCTCCTCCCAACACCCACCATACACACAAACACACACACACACACACACTTCCCAGGCCACAGCCTCAAGCTCACACTGTGCCAGCGCCCGGCCCTGAGCGCCCGACCCTGACATTGGCCCTGAAGGGCAATTGTTTGACTGAATGGAGCCTCTTATTAAAAATTAATTTCTGTCAAACCCGATTACATATGAACACAGCCTCATTGTGATCACCACTGTGATTTCTGGAAACAAACATAAGCCCTACTGTTGCCAAAAGCAAGGGGCAGTTTAGGACAGTTCTGAGTCTCGATTTATGAACGCAGCCAGCAGATCCCCGGAGGCTCACAAAGGCATTTGTTCCCTGAAAGACAGAGAGCCACTTCTCCCGCTGCTTCTTTGCCACGTCCACACCCTGGGCATATTCCTAGAGACCAGAAAGCGTGCTCCTTCCTGCAGACAGACCCACACCCAGTCCAGGCTCTGTCCCTTGTGACAGAGTGTGCTTGCCCTTTAGGAGCTTAAGGTTTCTCCACTGTAAAGACAGAAGAATGATGACACCTGACCCCCAGGGTGGATGTGGGGGAGTAAATGAAAGATTAACACTATATGTAAAGCGCCTGGAATACGGAGAGCCAAAGTTCCCATCCTGTCTCCCACCCACACCCTGCCCTTGGCCTTCCTGTCCTGGGATATTGTCCTCTGCAGTGTTTCTTCTAAATCTGGGGCTCTAAATGGGGGGGGGGTGTCATTTTCTTGATAGCAGTAGATTGAAGAAAACCATTCGACTCACTTTTGCTCTAGAGCTAAAACATATTTTAGACCAAATTTACGTATCAAACACGTCCCTAATCAAATTGCTTTTTCTCTTCTGCATTAACTCTTCTACTTTCACATCCCAAGACTAAGAGAAACAGCAAGAATTAGAGGTGGCAAGTTCACCATGTACTCATCTTCCCCCTCATTGTCATATTTTTGCCATTAATAATTAGGGCCTGACATTGCATGGTCATCTAATGGGGGGAAGAGAACACCAGCGTTTAAAATGGGTGCTGCCCTACTGACTGAGAAAGAATGAAAAGAGCGACAGGGCCCGAGGAAGCGAGTGGAGCAAGTCTGGAAGAGGGCGATCCCCTAATATGAATCAGATCTAAAAAGTGCAAAGCGGTTCACCCCGTCATTCCACATTCAGCAACTGTCCAAAGGAAATAATTAAGCAAACAAAAGCCAGTGATTTTCATTATATTATTGCTAATCATAATGAATAATCATAAGCAAGCTAAATATTCCTCAATAGGAGTTAGATGAATCAATTATGATTTATTCATATAATTGAAAACAATATAATAAATTTTTTTAAAGATAAGCTCAGCACCTATAGGTCAGTGGTTACAGCACTGGCCACATACACCGGGCTGGCGGGTTTAAACCCAACCCAGGCCTGCCAAACAACAATGACAACTACAACAAAAAAATAGTCAGGCTTTGGGGCAGGTGCCTGTAGTCCCAATTACTTGGGAGGCTGAGGCAAGAGAATCACTTAAGCCCAAGAGTTTGAGGTTGCTGTGAGCTGTAACACTGCAGCAATCTACTGAGAGCCATATAGTGAGACTCTGTCTCAAAAAAAAAAAAAGAAAAGAAAAGAAATTTTAAAGATAAGGTGAAGTTATACTCAGCGAAAAGGAAAGATGTTCTATAAATTTTTAAAATTTAATAAAAAACCTGGTTGCAAAAAAAATGGGAACATAATCCTGCTTATGTAAAAATATAAAAATACCTCTTTCCACATATTTATATAATCATTTTTTTAAACCCAAATTACGCTTTTCAAACTTTCTTTTTTTTTTTCTTTTCAAACTTTCAAGTGGTTATCACTGGGAGGAGGATCATAAGAGTACTTTTAAAAACACTTTATAAATGTATGAATTTTGTAACTTGAGCTTCTAAACATTTATAATCGCCCAAGTAAAATAGTAATTTTTTATTGTGAAGCATGTTCCAAACTCTAACCTTTCTCTTCTGTAAAAAAACATTTTTTAATTGAGAGTATGTATTGGTAACAGAGTTTCAAAATGCACAAACCAAAGCTTGGCAAAATTAAAGGGAAAGATAAGTTCAACAAAGTCATAAATTTAAACAACCGATTCTTATCCAGTGAACAGATCAAGTAGATAAAATGTCAGTAAGAATATTGAAAATCTAAACACCAGCAACTAACTGGATGGACCTAGTTGATATTTATAAAATGTTATACCCCAAAACTACAGAGTACACAATATATTCACCAAGATAAACCATATGACAGGGCGTAAAACAAGTCTCAATTATTTAAACAAAGTTGAAATTATACAGACTATGTTCTTATACCACGATGAAGATAAATAAGAAATTAGTAAGAAAGCTGGGTGCTGTGGCTCATGCCTGTAATCCTAGCACTCTGGGAGGCCAAGACAGTGGATTGCTTGAGTTCAGGAGTTCAAGACCAGCCTGAGCCAGAGCAAGACCCCTTCTCTATTAAAAATAGAAAGAAAAAAAAAAAAAAACTAGCCAGGTGTGGCCACACAGGCCTGTAGTCCCAGCTACCTGGGAGGATGAGGCAACAGGATCTCTTGAGCCCAAGAGTTTGAGGTTGCAGTGAGCTGTAATGATGCCATGGCACTCTACCCAGGGTGACAGAGTAAGACTATTTAAAAAAAAAAAAAATCAGTAACAGAGTATCTTTAAAAAAAATTCCAGGGGTGGTGCCTGTGGCTCAAAGAGGTAGGGCGCAGGCCCCATATGCTGGCAGTGGTGGGTTCAAACCCAGCCCTGGCCAAAAAACTGCACACACAAAAAAAAATTCCAGATGTTTGGAAATCAAAATAATACTCTTCTAATAATTCATAGGATCAAGAAGAAATTACGGTGGAAATCAGAAAATATTTTGAACTGAAATGATAATGAAAATATCCCTTATTAAACTGTGTGGGATGTAGCTACGGCAGTGAATAAGAAGAAATTCGCAGCTTTGGACGCATCTCTTTAAAACCAAGTCCTAAAATTAAGAATCCACAGTTCTTACATTAGAAGCTACACAAAGAAGAGCAGAGCAACTCAAAAGTAGGTCGAAAGAAGGAAATGCTTCAAATAAGAAGAGAAACCAAAGAAATGGTAAACAAAGTGAAAGATAATAAAGGAGTTGGATGAAGATCTTGAAGGTCTTTTTTCCAAAAAGTCCTGTATAAAGTGCATAACAGAGTCCCAAAGATTTTTTTTCCTATTTCTGGGTGATTCATCCTTCTATTTAGCAAATGTTCAGTTATTTGCATGTTTCTACTAAGCAAAACCTTGTAAAAGACTTATGCCATTTGTACCTCCAGAGAATAAGCAAGCACAATCGGCCATCAGTATTGTCTGATTTCACATCTGGGGATTCGAACAATCTCAGATGAAATATATTCAAAGGTTTAAAGGACCATTTAAAAAATACAAATTTTTGACCAGGGGCAGCAGGTTCAAACCTCACCCCAGCGGGATAACAGAAGTAAAAAAATAAATAAATAACACACATTTTTAGAACTATAGTACAACAACAACTTACGTAGTTACATTGTATTACGTGTTGTACCTCATCTAGAGATGATTTAAAGTATATGGCAGGATATGTGTAGGTTATATGCAAATACCATGCTATTTTAGATAAGACATTTGAGCATCCTTGGATTTTGGTTGGAGGTTCTGGAACAAATTGTCCATGGATGCTGAAGGATGATTGTAGACATCACCTACCTAATGACATGTAGTGGCCTACACTCCCTACAAACATTGACTTTATCAATATTTATTAAGGACCTACAAAGTACATGGCACTGTGCTTTACATACGCATTTCACTAATATGCCAATTGCTCCTATACGTTCATGGACTCTATAGGTATTTATCAGGCATCTGGTATGTGTCAAGCACCATTCTAGGTGATGGGTTAACAATAATACTTATATTTTAGGTACTGTTACTTCTATTTTTATAGTTAGGAAAACTGAGGTCCAGAGAAATTAAGTAACTAGCTCAGTATCAGAAAGTATAAGATTTTCAGCGTATCTCAAAACCTAGGGTTTTTTTTTCTTATTTTATTTCATAGTGATATAAGGGTACATGTGACTAGGTTACATTATTTGCGTTTGTTAGGTAAAGGTTCAAGTTGTAGTTGAGCCACTCACCCAGGAGGTGTGCCATATTCCCCCACATTGTGCCCGTTGGGTAAGAACATACCAACCCCCATCCTCTCCCCTTCTTGAACATCTTCTTAAGTATCACAAGAATGGAAAAACAAGTATCCAGTGTACTCAGTACTGATATGAAACTCGTAGATGAACAATTATGCGCCCCCAGCAGAGAAAACTGAAAACCTAGGTTTTTTTAAACTAGGTTATGTGACATGAAAAGATACTCTGCCCCACAGATGAAGAGGTCCAGGAAAGCTAACACCTGTAATAGAATATGAAGTGCTGTCTGACGGTGACAAGATTGCCATGGGACTATGTCAAAATCAACTCTTAGACCTGCTTCAAGAATTCAGAAACTTCCCAGTAGAAGAGGCATTTGAGCTGAGACTTATAATGAGAATTTTGCAAAGAAGGCAGACAAACCATCTCATCACATTTAAACTGCATGATAACCCTGAAAGGATTACCATACATGTCTTTCCCAAAGGCAAAGCCTAAGGTCAAGAGAGATGATGGGATTTGCTCAGGATCAGACAGTTCCTGTGGTACACGCGAGGGTCTGTGTCAAACATTTCACAGCCATTGGTCTCATGACAGCCCCGAGGTTTAGACTGTGCCACCACTAACACTGTTGACAGTGGGTCTTGCCTATGTCTCAGCAATAGCTTGTACATTAGTGGTGAAACTGGAATAAATTGTCTTTACTCTCTTACCCAAGAAGTATATTTTGCAAAAATTTTCTGGATTATGAGTCCAAAATACTGGGTTTTAAAGAGAAGAATCACTTTAGCAATGAAAGAGAGAAAATTCACTTCTTGAAGCACATGTCAAGGCATTCATTCTTCCAATCAATATAAGTCCCGAAAAATAATAATAAAGCCCTAAAAATGATGGCCATCACTTCAAATTAAGGATTAGGCTCCAAAACATTTTTTTAATGTTCTTCTCTTAAACTTCCCCCCCTCCCCTGCAGCTAAGTAGAAGGACTGGCTGAATTCTAGTTTCTCTTGGAAGGTGTGTCTTGAGGTCACCAGAGCTTCCTCTGTCCTTTCCTGACCTTCTGATGACCCAGGAGGTCCACCCCCTTTGGGTAGGGCCTCTCCAAGCTTCACATCTACACATCAGTGGGATTTAGTTTGCCTTTTGTTTTAATGGCTCCTTGGAATCTTCACTCATTTATGGACCCACCCACTTCCTTTCTTGTTTCTCTGGCCTTTATGGGCTACAGCCCATCTCTCCTCCCCACACAGCAGGCTTTGGAGGGGTCAACGGTGATTTATTTATTTACCTAGTTCTCCTTATGTTTTGTTTGGTTAGCTTTTATTTATCATTTTTCCTCCTCTGAGGTAAAAAACCAGATTGTGCTTTTCCTTTCACGATCTTACAATTTGGGGTGTCAGCTGGTAATCCTGCATCTTCTTTGCCTACGTTAGCCTCTGTTTTTTTTTTTTTTTTTTTACTATAATTATAGGCTTCACCACACCAGATAATCAGACTTTCAATCGGTCTATCCTCAGGCTTAAAGACATTATCATGAAAAGTCAGAATCAATACCAGAATCAAGCCACTAGATTAGCATGTCTCAGACCCAACATCTAAAAATGAAATATGTAAAAAGAACATTTGTTTTTTCAAAAAGAAAGAAAGAAGACGAACAAAAGAATTGGAAAATGTCTGACTCAGCTGGCTCAAGTATACACGATTCCTCTCTATCCTATGAAGAACGAGGGAAAGCCTTCGATAGGTATAATTACCACCAGCGAAATCCTGTAATTCTGAAACACAAACACACAAAATGAGAAGGGTATTTAGCATAAAGGAAGTGAAACTTCACAGAAAACCCTATGGCTGTGTGAAGGATTCTACAAATGCAACAATGAAGAAAGTATTTAACTTTCAAAAGCCTGGCACATCTCTCAATGGTCTCTAAAGGGAACCCATCTCGCAGAGTGTAGCACCCACGACTATGGATTTGAGGCTTTGCTCTGAAATGACATCCTCTTCCATCCAAGACCGTTTCCACATATCTTTCCCAAATGATGCAGAAACCAAATTCAGCTTCATTTCTTTCATTCCTCAAAGAACAGGCCATGCAGAACTGCACGGTAGTGGTCATCAGTCAGGAAATATTTACTAAACAGAATTTGTACTCCATTTATTCCAAGTTTACTTTAAGAAGCCACTTATCTCTTTTAGAAGGACTTCCCTTGCCAATCACCTTTTAGGAAAGGCCTGGAAGAGACACTCCCTGAGGACGTGCAGAATCCTAGGTCAATAGCATATGCAGTAGAAATAAACAACTAAACTATCTACATCTTAGGCTCTTCCCTTTCCTTCCAGAAGCAATCACTCTTTTCAGAGCAACTGAAACACATACGCAGGTGTACACACACGGACGTGGGTGCACACACGCAAGTTGCAATGTCTCTGGCTGGTTCTTTGAAATATGACCAGTTTCTTCTCCAGTGATTGTGTAAAAACACCTAAATTAAGTAATACCTTGGGAGGTAGAAAGGCTCCTAAAATTCACATTCCTTCAGCACACTCATTTTGTAAGCAATGAAACTCAGGCCTAGTACGGTAAGTTCATTCCAAAGAATTTCTTTTCCCCCAGAATTGTCAGATAAGCTTAGAGTCTCTGCTTCGGTGATAGCTAAGGAGAAAAATCAAAGGCTCTGAGGTCAGACCAGCCTGGTTTAAATCTCAGCTTCACCATTTACCACATTGGCAATCCTAGATAAATCAATCTCCCTGCCTTTCCATTTTCCTGTCTACAAAACAGACATACTAAGAGCTGAAGGGATTCAGAATGTATCCCTGGGAAGAGGAGAACGTTTCTTTCTGCACTCCTCTTATCTGCTTACAAAGCAGAGCCTCCTAAAAGAATTCAACTGTCATAAATTCTCTCCCAGGAGTTTTGTAATCAGGAAAGATTGACTCCTATCACCAGGATAAGAAATCACCTAAACAGACATTGTCACAAAACTATCCTATCTCCCATCTATTCTCCTAGGGGTCCGTTTATCTTTCCTGCAAGTCATTTGTTTCCCCATAAGTGGTCTTCTTCCCCTCCCCTTCACCTAGCAAGCCCAAATTCCAAGCACCTCCCTGAGTCATATTTTTCTGTGAACTTCCTAGGACTTACCTAAATAAAAACCTATCATTTCTCTTTGTTAATCTGTCTTTTGAGAGTTTAACTTGTAGGCCTCAAAAGCTAAACCCAAGGGAGTAAAGAAGGTCTTCCTCCCCCTCGGAGCTAACATGCATTAATTACTTAACAGTGATCTAGGCACTATTCTTAATGTACTCGGTGGACTAATTCATTTATTTTTCACTACAGCTTTGTATTATTTCAATTTTAAAGATGAGGACACTAACGCCTAACAGGCCAACCAACTTGCTTAATGTCAGAGAGCTAGTAAGTGGTAGAACCAGAATTTGGCTAGCTCCATAGCCCTTGTGCAAAACCCCTGTGTAAGAAGAACTTCTCCTTCACAAGAGGTTAAGGAAGATGAGGTGTGATAATGTGCCCATAGCCCCAGCCTGGCACCCTTAGGAAGGGCCACATAAATGGAGATTTCATTTTTCACTACTGAAAGGTATCTGTCAGCGTGTTGCTGATAAAACCAAGGTGTTTCCCATCTCTTATCAAGAGATTAGTCCAGAGCAAAGAATCTAACCTGTATGTAATACAACTACTTTTATAACATAGTTATTAGCAGTCAGTGTAGAGGATGTTAGAGTTCCAGAAGAAAAAGCCTGAGGATAGGCCAATTGAAAGTCTGATTATCTGGTGTGGTGAAGCCTATAAATACAGTAAAAAAAAAAAAAAAAAAAAAACAGAGGCTAACGTAGGCAAAGAAGATGCAGGATTACCAGCTGACACCCTAAATTGTAAGATCATGAAAGGAAAAGCACAATCTGGTTTTTTACCTCATAGGAGGAAAAATAATAAATAAAAGCTAACCAAACAAAACATAAGGAGAACTAGGTAAATAAATAAATCACCGTTGACCTCCAAAAGCCTGCTGTGTGGGAAGGAGAGATGGGCTGCAGCCCATAAAGGCCAGAGAAACAATTCTATACATGATTGAATTAATAAATGAATCAATGCAAACCATAATTCCATTCATTTGTGTCAGTCATCTCACTGAGTCCTCACAACTCCATCAGCTAAGAACAGAGATGGCCTCAACAAACTACAGACACGTTCTATGGGCTACTCAGCTAACATCTCTCCTTTACAGACGTTTTAACTCAAATCATTTTTAACAAGCAGTTAGAAGGGCCTTAAAGATGTAACTCCCCAGGCTGGGTGGGGTGGCTCATAGCTGTAATCCCAGCACTCTGCGAGGCCACGGCTGGGTCTTTTGAGGTCAGGAGTTCAAGTCAAGCCTGAGAAAGAGCAAGACCCTGTCTATGCAAAAAAAGAAAATTAGCTAGGTGTTGTGGTAAGCACCTATAGTCCCAGCTACTCAGGAGGCTGAGGCAGGAGGATCCGCTTGAGCTCAAAAGTTTGAGGTTGCTGTGAGCTATGATCAAGCCACTGTACTCTAGGCTGGAACAACAGAGTGAGACACTGTCTCAAAAAAAAAAAAACAACACAAAAGTAAAAACCCTAGCTAGAAATTACTGGCAATTCCAAAAACCATCCTTATAGGAATGATTTTGGAATTGCAATCTCATTGGAATTGGGGAGGGGTATTTCTGAAATTATTCTAAACCTGTATTTTCACAGGAGGGTCACTGTTTTTAAAATCTGATTCTATTATTATTTGTGGGTTGCTTTGGGGTATGGTGAGAGCAAATTTAAGGGATAATCACTGTTATGTTTGAGGATATATTAAAAATGTGGGTTTGGGGAGTTTGTACATAGACCGATCTTGCTTACCATCTCCCAATAAAACTTCAAATCTGTAGACAATATCAAGATGTTTTGACCATTGAAACATCAGCCTGATGAGAATAAACATTAGGAAGGTCTCACAGAGTTGTGTGAGTGGGCAGTGAATAGCTGGGCTCAGGGTCGTAGATTGCACAGAAGTGGCCCCAGAAACAGAGAACCCACCTTGCGCTTAAGAGACGAAGGGCTTCGAGTGTAGACGTGATCCAGGAAAAGGATGATGGCATCATTATAGGCCATTCCCTGAAGAGGTCAGTCCAATGCATTGTGGCAGTCACAAAGGCAAGCATTATCAGGAAGGATGTCAAAAACAAAATAGAAAGCACAATCGTATGAGGGTTTGCACACACGCACACACGGAGACACCAGAATTCATCTGCTCCAGAAATACTGCGTATGGTTACAGCCATTCAATCTCAAGAATGTCATAATGAAACTGGAACCTATCCAAAGAAGGTCCCTGAAAATGATCAGGATTTGTCAAGAAACCCAAGAGACTGTGAAACCCTTCAACCTGAAACGACAAAATATGAGAGTTGGAGGGCTAGGGTCTAGAAGATCGCAAAGTGAACACAGATTGTAACACCCAATCTCAGCAAAGCAGAAATAGAAACCTCAAGGAAATTATTAAAGTGCTTTAGGGAATAGTTATGTTTTCAAGTGCTACTTCATAGGGCGAATAATAAACTAGAAAACAATCATGACTCTAAGGGAGTCTATAGTTGAAAGCCTATAATAATCGTGGTACTTTAACTGCATTGTATGCTCAGCCTTGTCCAGGTAAGACATCTGGCAAGCTCCTTTTCACTCTGTTCTCTGAAAGACCCTGACAGACGAGATGCTAGATAGATTAACTATTAGAGTAGCATGCATGGTATAGCTGATAATTCACTAATGGTGCAATCAAAAGAATCACCCGCCGAAAACGGACTTGAGGGCTGCCTTTCCAATGCTTTTGACTAAGCAGGTCTGGGGCTTAGCACCTCTAAGAGAAAATCCTTTCCACAGATGAATCCTAAATGTAATTTGTTTGTTTGTTTCTTTGTTTGAGACAGAGTCTAACTATATCACCCTTGGTTGACCTCCATGGCAGTCACAGCTCACAGCCATCTCCACCTCTTGGGCTTAAGCGATTCTCTTGCCTCAGCCTCCCAAGTAGCCGGGACTACAGGCACCCACCACAATGCCCTGCTATTTTTGTTGCAGCTGTCATTGTTGTTTTAGCTGAGTTCAAACCTGCCAGCCTCAGTGTACGTGGCTGGCCCTGTAACCACTGTGCTGGGGGCGCCCAGCCCTAGAGTGTAATTTGATTGGCTGAGATTGAATCACGTACCACCCTCGAACCAATCACTGAAACCAAAATTGGAGACCCTTGTTGGCTTGGCCTGGGTCCTGTATCCTTCCCTATGAGGTGAGTGAGATGTTCTCCCCCCAAAAGCAGGCGACTAATATTGAGTCCCCTCTACTTCCTGAGTAATAGAACCTCAGTTATATTAAGGGAAGCTTTTACCCAGCTAAAAGCATGCACGCCCCAACCTCTCCAGCTATGGCCCCGTGCTCATCCGGCCAGTACATACACAGTGTCCAAGTCTGGTGTAGGATTTCCAGCAAGCTTCTTTAAGGGAACTGACTCTGCAAGGAAGTGAGCTCTTTTTTCCTCTTCTCCTGCCTTCTTCCTGTGACCCGAGTGTGAATATGACTGGTGACTGAAGTCTCCATTTTATGACCCTTAAGATCAAAGATAGAATAAGCCTGAGACTCAAAGGATGCTGTAAAATTGCCCTACCAGGCCAGGATTTCCCACCTTCTGACTGTTTTTACAGACAGGAATAAATCCTCTTGTGTTTTGATGATTTTTAGTTTTTGCTCTCTGCTGTAGACTTCTAACCCTAATCCTCCCAGATACAGTAGGATTCTATAACTAAATGTAACTAGGAAGGGAGCCTAGGCAGACAAAAACCACAGTTATTTCTGCACTTTGCTACTTCTCTTTATATTTTATCTCCCATATCCCTGGGCATTCCCATTTTTTATCTCTGTTCTACAACTTGAAAAATATTCTTACCATGCCTTGCAAAGACTTTGTCTTTTACTGTTTCCAAAGCTAAACAACATTCATTACCCAAAACTGTAGCATTCTTTCCACCTAGCTGTGAAAAACTTACCCCTTTCCAGGACTTGGTTTGAGGTGTAGTATACCCCCAAACACTAAGAGTCCTGCCTCAGTTAAATCTAAATCCTTCCCCCTCCTTCTCTCTGTTTACACCTTGGTTAAGTAGATTCAATCACTAGTTTACAAACATTTCCTAGGCGCAAGTGCCACAAGAGACCCTAAACTTCTGCGCAAGGAGGGTTGTGCAGGTTGAACACAGCCATGGGCCATTTGTGTTACTGTCTTTCTGAGCGACACCCTGCAGAGTAACCTGCCCCTACACTCATTCTGTAGTTTTTCCCAGAGGAAGACCCAAGAAGAAAAGTTTTAAAAAGCATTGTACTGATATTTTCTTTTTTTAAATATAATTATTTTTATTCAATCATAACTTTATACATTGACGCATTTATGGGGTTCAGGGTACTGCATCGATATACAATGTGAAATGTTTACATTGAACCAAGTAACACATCCAGTATCCAATGTAGTTGATACTACTATGAAATCAATATATAACCACCTACGCAAGCATATGAATGGCAAAACATAACTATAGTCCATAAAGTAGAAGGGGGAGGAGAGAGAGGAGTGGGGAGAGGGGATATGGGAGAGGGGAGGATATTCGGGGGGGGGGACCTCACCTAATGTGCATGATGCAATGGTACATGTACTGATATTTTCAATGCATATAATTAATGAAAGGCTAATATTTAAAATATCAAAGCATTCCTGATATTGATAGAAGGCTGTGCCTGGTGGTGGCCCATGCCTATAATCCTAGCACTTTGGGAGGCTGAGGCGGGTGGATTCCTTGAGCTCGGGAGTGACCAGTGTGAACAAGAGCGAGACTCTGGCTCTACTAAAATAGAAAAACTAGCTGGGGCATGGTGGTGCACTCCTGGAGTCTGAGGCAAGAGGATCACTTGAGCCTAAGAGTTTGTGTTTGCTGTGAGCTGTGATGCTACAGCTCTCTATCCAGGGCAACGGAGTAAGACTGTGTCTCAAAAAAAAAAAAAGGGCAAGAGATTGAAACAGGCACTTTACAAAATAAAATATCTTACAGCCAATGAACACAAAAGGGCCCTAACTCATTAGAAATCAGAATAATTGGCTCGGCGCCTGTGGCTCAAC